>NC_036256.1:4397397-4417148 GCF_002742605.1 Olea europaea var. sylvestris | reverse complement strand
CTTCACTGTCAACCCTTGTACATTATCTTTGAAAATTTTTCATCGCGTAGTAGAAGATGAAAATAATTGTAGATGCGTTGTATCACTCCGAAAAAGGATACAGCTTTGGAACAACAGTTCACCATATCACATAATGCTAGATTTAGACTATGAGCGCCACATGGAGTATAGAAAGCTCGGGGATTCATTTCATGGACTCTTTTTTGCACGCCTTTGTGGTTCTCGCTCAAGTTAGATTCGTTGTCATACCCTTACCCTCTAATGTCATCAATATCGAGATCAAGTTTTATCAAAGCCTTTTGAAGCTCGGTTGCAAGTCCAAGTCCTGTTGTGTCATCTACCTTCAAAAATTCTAGCCAATATTCTTCAACTGTAGGTAAGTTTGCCGAATCATCTACAAATCGTACAATTAAAGACATTTGCTTTTTGTGACTTGCATCTAGAGTACAATCAAGTATAAATGCGAAAATATTTTGCATGTTTAACTTTCTTGACAATTGAACTTCTCACCTTATTAGCCAACAATTGTATCAACTCATTTTGAATTTTTTTTTGCCAAGATACATATTTTGAATCTCTCTTGCTTTAGCCTGTCAAAAGTACTCTTGCATTACTGAATCAAATTCACTAACCATTTCCACCATTTGTAAAAATAGGCCATTGTTCTCAACATGTAGCCTCTCATCATCTCCTCGAAATGGCGATGTATTTTTCGCAAGTCTTTTCACAATAGCGATTATCCTTGTTAATACATGTCTCCAATGTTCTCTTTCAGCATCAATCAACAATTCAACGCTTTTATCAATGATAGTTTTTTTTCGAAGCCTATTTTCTAATTCAATCCAGCTAGTTATGCAACTTAAATGCTCCTCATTTCCTTCATGACTTTTAATAGACCGATGCAAATTATGCCAATTTTTGAATCTATCATTACCTAGATCAACGCATTCACATTGTTTTTTTTTTTTGAAGTATTTGTTAATATCCCCTGCTTGACTTTAAATTAATGCAATTTCATTTCGTTTCATTTTCCTCTTTTGAGCACCAAACTCATATTTAGGAGGCATAGTGTACGAGTGTATATCTAATATCCAATGATTAATCTAAAAAATAATTACAAAATATCTCAATCATCTCACAATTATAGTTTCCAATATAGTTACTATGTGCGCCTGTGCAATTGTTCATCGTACAATAAGTAATCATATAAGCCGACAAGGCTGCAAACATTTACAATCTCTTCAATAACAACTTAGGGTAAGCCATTGCTTACCTGACAAATGGAATTTTGACGAAAATTGTGGAATTACACCCTTGAAAATGATCCCATTTTCTGAACTAGTGGTAAGATGATCTCAATTTTTAGATTGTGTCAACGATGCTCTAGCATAACAAAAAGAAGCAGGTAAGGAAATAATAAGGGTACGATGGATTAAAATGAAAGAAATAACAAGTATATGATAAATTATAAAACTTCAATTTAGTTAAAACATGGGATGTTACTGGATGTAACCTCGGTAAATAGAAAAAGACATTGCCACATTAGTAGTCAAAGTTGTTCCCTCCCCAAACAATGATAACTTCATCGGTCAAAATGAACAAAAAGTGAGAGAATTGACTCTAGTTATGACTGATGCAAAACGGTTAAATAAAATTTCTTCATATCACTTGTTGTTGTTTCATAGGGTTTATTTGCCTTAGATCTTTCTCCATATTTAGAATGGAGAAACAAAGTGGTAAAGAAGGGAGCAGGATTTCCCCATTATTTAAACAATTACATGATACTGAAATTTCTCGTCACAAATTTTCCCACTTCGTCGATCTTCTACTCTATCTTCTCTCCCCTTCTATCTCTCTCGTTTTGCATTAGGTATTCTTTCTAATTGAATCAGAGAACCACAAGTTTAACTAGGTTAGAAAAGGAAAAAAATGTTATTCATTTGAGTATCTAAATATAAACAAGAACCATATCACTTAGTTACACAAAAAGGCATTTAAACCATTAATCAGCTGAAGTGTGTAGTACTAATACCATTTAGGCTTTAGCATAGATATACGGTTGAGATCTGAGGCCAAAAGGTTGAATATGAAACGATGAAAGAACTCTCTAATTGCTCAGTCTGGTACTCCAATAATTTACTTGAATTAGCCAATTAGGTAACTACAATTTACAAGCGTTGAAGCAATAACTAATAAGCCAATAATATCAATGAGTACGGAGTGTACCAAGTCCAAGAGAAGAGGCCCTAGGGCCAATCGGCCAAGAGGCAACAGCTGCAGGCCTTCGACAGTTATACTTGATAGACTGAAAGCTCAGGAATCCAGGATGATGATAGCTCAGAGAATTCGATATGCAATCACATCTTCTTCCTGGAAAATGAATGAAGAGGATAATGGACACTGATGAGTTACACAAGTATAGAGTTTGGGTTTGTGTGAATATTTGCAAGGCACACATACTATTACTCTCTTTCTATAACACTAGCTCTTCTAAACTCCATCTTTGGAATATTGAATGAGGCTGGTGAATGTGCAAAAAAAAAAATTTCACCCTGTACACAAATATATACTTCTACCTTTACTGTTCTGCCAGGAAGTAATATAAATTCTTTTACTATTTTTGTTAATGACACTTATTAATTTAAGATTTTAATTTGAATTATGGTTTAAATTAGATTATATCTAGTTTAATCACTTTTCATACCTTGTTTATTTATTGTCGATAATGAATAAACATTCTATGGTAATTAATTTACATATAATAATTGGGAAGGAAAATATTTTATTCAAAAGTTTTGATAAATCATTCAAATAAATATTTTGTTTATGTAATTAATGTTCGATTATTGTTATTTGTTAGTCACCATAGTAACCAAACCTTATGGTATTGCAAACACTAAATTACATAATTTATTTGTCAATTACTCTTGATAGTTTGATACTTATAAATGAAGATGACATTAGGATTATTATTGTCAAGAGTATATTGACGTTCATTGATTATAAAATTGTTATGGATCGTCCAAAGGTTGATCAGTTAATTTTCTTAATTTTGAATGTGATAGTAGTTAATTGATATACTTAGTTAGATGTGTTCTATATATCCAAAGATAGCAAGCATGTTTGATTAGAGTGTATTTAATTACCAATTAAGTGAAATTAAATTAGCATCATTATGTTTATTACGATAACATAGTACCACCCAAATGAGAACTACAATATAAATTAAATGTTATGTTATCTAAATCTAAATTTAAGTATTTAAGTCAAAATTCAAAGCATTAATTTTAGACCATTTTATATTTTGTAGTACTAATTTCGTTTATCTGCATTTACATGCTTCATCTATACTATTGTTCAATGGGCTCAATTTCTCTGACTAGTGTGAACAAGTTCAATTCAACTTGAGTGTTTTGGACTTAGACTTGGCACTTCAGGTTGAGAAACCAGCTTATCTCACTGATGAGAGCAGTACTAATGAAAGAAGTTTCAATAAGGCTTGTAAAAGATAAAATAGATTAAGTATAATATTTATGCCGATGACCTTAGCAAAGAATATCAAGTCCACTATCCCTAAATTTGAGATTGTTAAGGAATATATATGAAGTTTGTGGAAAAAAAATTCTCAAACAGCTGATAAGTCACTTGTTGGCACACTGATGGGTATCTTTAACCACCATGAAATTTGATGGTTATTGTACCATGCATGAGCATGTTATTGAAATGAGTAACATTACAAGAAGACTTAAGACTCTTAGGATGATTGTGGATGAGAGCTTCTTGGTATAGTTTATCATTAACTCCAAACCTCCTGAGTATGGTCCATTTCAAATGAAATATAATACTTTAAAGGACAAATGGAATGAGAATGAATAGCACATAGACAATGTTTAAGAATCAAGGAACTCATTCTTTTCATCTCATAAGTCATCAAGAAGTTGGAAAGAAATATAAGAAAAGGTCTGGAAAGCGCATTAAGCAAGGCCCACTAAAGATAAATGAGTCTTCTGTCCTAATTCAGAAAAAGGAATAGAAGAAAGATACGAGTCATTTCTGTCGCAAAATCGAGGCACTATAGAAAAGGACTGCTTGAATGTAAGGCATGCTTCAAATGTAAAGTTAAAATTATTTCTTATATATGTTTTGATTCCGAATATATCATTCAAGTTACCAATACGATGCAGGGATTCCTTTCATTATAGACCAAAAATTTTTGTCCTCATAGGCAATAAAGTCAAAGCTCCTGCAAAAGCCATTTAAACCTATCATTTTATTTTAGATATTAGGCATCATTTAGATTTATTTCAAACTCTTTTTGTACCTTCTATTTCTAGCAATTTAGTTTCTTTTTTGAAACTTGATTTCGTTCACTACCCAAAAAAAAAAAAAAAAAAAAAAAAAAAAAGGCTTCAGGCACGGATTTTCCATTCTTGAAACCACGATATCCGTTGCTATTACTCTATACCAATCAAATATTAGCAACCACAAATCCGTTGTTAATTTGAGAATCGTTGATAGTTACCAACGGATCACACCGTAGGTAAGAGTAAACATTTTACCAACGAATTCCGTTTGTAAAGCGTGAATCTTTTATTAACGAAATTTTCGTTGGTAAAAATCTTAATCAATACTAATCGACTTTCTATTGGTAAATGTCTACTATTAAAATTAGTAAAAATCAATGTTGCAAATAGCCGCATAGGTGAGAGGTATGGTAAAGAAAAATATTTATTTATTTTTATTATTGTTATTATTATTTATTTAATAATTATGCTTCTTTCTTCTTTTAAACTTTTACCGAACTGAATTGAAAGTCCAAAATATTGTTTAGCCACTTATTGGATCACAAATTTATAGAGGGCTGCTCCAAAGACTTTGTTGTGAACTTTCGATGTGGGATAAGTGAATTACTTTTACCAACGGATGTAATTCGTTGGTAATATTCAGTACGTCACCTACGGAATATCCGTAGGTAAAAGATCCAAATGTTAAACGGTTACATGAGGTACAAAATATCTGTTGCTAAAGAGATATCATCGTTATTAATGAAAAATTCGTTGCTGATTATCGTAGTTGAAAGTGAATTGTTTTTACAAACGAATAATCTGTTTCTAATTACCAACGAATTGCATCCATCACCTATGGATATTCCATAGGTGAAAGGTTCAAAAGACTCCTTTTGGACTATGGATTGGAAGGAAACCAGTTTAATGCACCTATATGTTTAGGGTTGCCATGTAAAAGCAAGAATCTATAATCCACATGAAAATAAGCTGGACTAAAGATCAATCAGTGAATTTTTCATTTGTTATCTAAAAAATTGAAGGGTATGGATTTTATTGTCGTAACCATAATATTAGTAACCTAAGTAATATTATTAATGAATTAATTAAAGTGGTTTATTATTATTAAAATCTTATTGACCCATTGAGAAGTGACAGTTTTATAACCGTTCACTTTGATTGAAAGTATGTAATTTTATGGCTCATGGAGAAATGCCTCTTTGCCAAGTGGCATCACGGACAAGGTTATCCTACCTTTCCTATTTTAGATCATATTCTTTCTAGTTATAATTTAGATTCATCTTTTTCTATGACTTTAGATTTTTCGTGTAATGCATGTTGAAGTAATAAGAGTCACAGACATTCTTTTTCCAAATCTACTCTAATTTCTCATCGACCTCTTCAAATAATTTTATCTGATGTGCAGACTTCACCTATTATATCTCATGATAGCTTCAAATACTATGTTATTATTATTATTATTAATTTTTTTTATCATTTTATAAAGCATTTTTAGCTTTATCCTCGCAAACAAAAATCAAAAGTAAAAATATGTTTATTAGATTTAAAGTCACGTAAAAAACACTTCAATCAGAACATCAATGTTTTGTATTAGGATAATGGTGGTGAATATGTTGCTCCTGCTAATTTTCCCTCTCGTCATGGTATATCACATCTTACTTCTTTGTCCCATACACCCGAACACAATGGTTTTTCTGAGTGGCGTCATCTTCACATTGTTGAAATACATCTGACTTTACTCTCTCATGCACATATTCCTTTAACTTATTGGTCACATGAATTTGCTATTGCGGTTTACTTAATAAATTGTATGGCAACTCCGACATTAAATTTCAGTTCTCCTTATGAAAAGATTTTTGGTGTTCCTCCTAATTATTCTAAACTCAATGTATTTGGTTGCTTGTATTATCCTTCATTTTGCCCTTATACTACTCACAAGCGTGATTGTCGCTCCAAAACATGTTTTTTCTTGGATATTCTGTAACTCAAAGTGCGTAGTTCTGTTATGATCAATCTACATTAAAACTCTATGTTTCTAGACATGTTAGATTTGTTGAGTCAATTTTTCCATTTTCTTCTTTATCTACTCAAATGTCACGTCCTGATTCTCCACTATTTTTACATGGATTCCACTGTTAATTAAAATCAACACTTCTAATTCTTTGCTGCCACTTATGTCTCTAAAGTTGATATTCAACGACATCTTCAGTGTGAAGCTTCAACACAATCAACTACCTCAATTAACCTTCCCAACCTTACTACAAATCATACCCAAAACCAACATGTTCAAACAACCTCTACCATAAATCTTCAATTAACCACAACTCAATCAACCTTCTCAATCAAGACCAGACCATCCTTTGTATACCCGAGCTAAAAACAACATTCATAAACCAATTCAAAAGCTCAATCTTCATACCCAACTATCCAAATCCAATTATGTTGAACCCACCACTATGACATAAGCTCTCAAAGATCATAAATGGCATTGGGCCATGTCTGAAGAATATGATGCCTTTGTTTGGAATGGGACTTGGGAGCTAATACCCTCTAATCCTAGCCAAAATGTTGTAGGTTACAAATGGATTTTTAGAACTAAGCATAAATCTGATGGCTCTGCCGACAGGTTTAAAGCTCGTTTGGTTGTGAAACGATTTCATCAACATCCAAGTGTTGATTATCATGATACCTTCAGCCCCGTGCTTAAGTCCGCACCATTCAACTCTTTCTTAGTCTTGCTGCTAGCCATCGATGGTCACTTTGTCATCTTGATATTAATAATGCTTTTTGCAAGATTGTCTAGTGAAAATGTGTTTATGCACCAACCGATGGGTTTCATTGATCAAACTCTCTTTCATATATATGCAAATTTAGAAAATCTATTTATGGTTTGTAGCGAAAGCTCTCTCATAAGGATTTTCAAACGGTGGTTTTCCAGGCCCAGTCCAACGTATCTTTCTCAACCAACAACCAGTCCAATTGGCTCCAAACCACAACCAATTGATTCACATTGGTTGCTATGCAATCTTACCTACGTAGGACAAGAAATGATGATGATTTATGGCCACAAAGGCTAGGAGAAGACATCATATAGGTATACTATGAAAGAACCACCAATTGCACACGTTATACAAGCGTTCTGGACACTTCTGGACACCTTTTTCTTACACAAAAGGGGGGCAGCCGGGATTCACTATTTCTTCTATCAAAATCACACAAAACATCATATGAAAGTGGCTAGGGTTATAGCCAAATATTTACTCTAGGGTTAGACTTTAAGTTAGGCCATTAAAGGGGTAAACGGGTCAAGATTCAAGTCATCCAGAAGGAATACAATTGGGCGGTGTAGCTCATGGACTTGGTTGTTGGACTTATTTCATTCATCGGCCTATGCCTATGAAATAATATTAACTCACGTCAACATCATAGCCCGAGATTTATTGGGTATCAAAAACCCAACAAATCTCTATTTTGATGCCTAAAAAACTTGCACGCAATCAAAACACACAGTTAACACTTGCATAATCAAGGTAGCCAATAAAATTGGATCACAGGCCTTACCTCGTGTTTCCAACTTGAAACACATACCATACCTACTCCATGTACTCACTGGGGCTAAGGTCAAAAAACACCCAAGTAGAAGCAAATATTTAACAGTAAACAATTAAGAGTAAATACACACGCGATGACGATATATTATAGGATAACACACACATATCTTTTCAGAAACATGTTCACATAAAACCATAGATTAACACCAAGTCAATCAAACCACGGTCAACCACATATGCAACATATGCATAAATGACCCTAAGAAAAGATCTTACCATACTTATCCTCTCCCATTCCGTGTTGCTCACACCTCGAGAACACTATCTCCTCTCATCGCCCACCAAGCTCACTAGACAGATCACTCAACTCATGTCTAACTAGCAAGTCACAATAGATCCTAAGTCCACGGGATGATCCTCTATCTCCACATCACTTCTCCCAACCTACGGGATAATAGGTCTCCATGTAACAGAAGTGATAGAAGTGACTCTCTCACACTCTACCTGATCAGGGTCTCTTTTCAGATAAAAGATTCCAGACATTTGATCGCATCTCCACTCGTGATCCAAATGTCAAAAAAGATTACTAATCCTTAACTTTTCGAGGAATCCTTCATCAGTGATTGTGAATGACTGATTCTCTGCATCCCATTGGATTTCATTCGGAGGAGGAGCTTTATAAAGATCGTATTGATTCTAACTTAGTTCAGTACCATATGAACAGGCCTGAGAAAACCCCTGTACGGCTTCTTCACACTAACCCGTCAATTTGGGATCCATTCGATATTTTCCTTGGGAGGTATCGGGAGCTTTAGTTATTTAATTTAAATAAAATGAACCTTCCTTTCAGAATCTTATTAAATTGTAAATCCCCCCACAAAAAAATTTCTCTATTTTTCCCCCGAGGAATCTTTAGAATTCCCATTGCTTAGCTTTCAATTCTGCACCTCAACGCATTTCGGGGAGAACCAGCTAGCTCTGGGTTTGAGTGGTTTCTTTTAGGAAAAGGATTAAGAAAAATAGGACTCAAAATGCAAGCACAATAAAAATTCACTCCACATCCCCGGTACAAACCACTTTGTACCCCTAGGCATCTATACTCCACCTCACCAAAAGACACACAACACACTACTAATGCATCCTAACTCACTATGCATGCAAGCAATTACACCAAGTAATCCTAATGTCTCAAATTCATGCAAATGCACATATCAAACACATTGAAATGTAGCAGATAATCATGCAACAAAATTTAGACAATCACACACATGCAGAAAAGATCACACACAGATGCATATGCAATGACTAGATTTACACTTAATAAACCTCACTGGGGTCATAACTCGACCCCTCAACCAAATTTGTCTCACCTCTCATCTTACCCTTCAGCTTATCTTTCTTCTTGGGACAGTCCCTAATAAAGTGTCCAGACTTACCACAATTGTAACACCTTCTACCATTATACTTGTCTTGTCCCTTGCCCTTCTTCTTACTACCCTCATCACTCGAGTCACTACTCGAATCACTACTCGAATCACTACCATCTTGAGTTCTACCCAAATTCATATGCTTAAACTTCATTCTACTCCTCATCATATGTAACTCGCCACTCCTCTTATCCTCTTTTTCAGCCTTAATCTCCATCTCGTTACTCCTAAGTGAGTCTATGACAATCTCGGGTGTTAAGGTGTCCCTATCGTACTTAATTGCATTCTTAACTTTCCTATATGAATCAGGCATGGAATTAAGCAGGATAATAGCCTTATACGTTTCAGATACCTCTTCGTCACAATTAATGATGTCTTGAACTAACTTGTTAAAGACATCCAGATTGTCATCAAGATCCTTTGAAAGATCCATTTTAAAGCTGAAAAATCGTTCAAGCAAGTACAATTTATTAGGAGTTGACTTAATATAAGTCCTCCAACTTTTCTCAAAGTTGTTTTGTAGAATCCAGTTTTCCTACTTTTCTCAAAATAGTATCAGACAGGTGTAAAATAATTGAAATGTATGCAAGTTCATCATACTCTTCTTTTTGTACTTCTGTTAAATTTGCAGGAAATTTTCCATCTATGACCTTTGAAACTTTCTTTGGACCAAAATACCCTTCATCTTTTGTTGCCAAATTGAAAAATTCCTTTTCCCATTAAAAATTTCAACTTCAAAGCATGAAGACATTTTTAAAAACTAAAACAACCAAAAGCACAAATAGGTCACACAGAGTTATCCTACGGCCGCAATATACACCATTCTAGATTCCCAAAGTTTCGTAAGATTCACGATCTTAGATCAAGGGAATGTTCGAACGGGTCAAGTCCAAGTGTTCTAACAGGAAAATCAATGCAACACGAAGGTATGTAAACAAAAGTTCGAATTTCTACGCAATAAGTCTCACACAGTGACTATGTGAGGTAAAGCACAAAATCAACTATCAACTTGCAATCAAAACTCAACACTTCAAAAACAGAACAAATAATTCCTAAATTTTCTAGTACAAGCAATAGTTGCCAAGCAATGACAACCCCCAATCCTAACGATCACCCCACACGATGATATGCTAATGCTGAAATTTAAGCTAAGTTAAGCAAATATACTAGAGCGGACCTATCTGAGTTCGTAAATTATAAGAGTTACGAATTTATCACTTTAGGACCACCACTATTCGTCCTAAAGTCTCTGGAAACTATAGCAACAAAAAAATCACGATCGAGTCCCAAACGTCGGAAGAACAACGCTGTCCAGATTCTTCTATGTACTATAAAACAAAAAAATTTCAACACGAAAAATGTCAGAAATAATGTAAGGAACAAACTTCCTGAAGAAACCGTCGCCAAAAAACACTTCACACGCCCTCACGCGCGGCTTCTTTCCTCTGCGTGTGGGCCTCACGTGCCACCCCACGCGTTGCCTACGACAGACACACGTCAGCCTGCAGTGTTCGCCTCCTCTTGCACGTCACGCTAGTGGTCTCTGTTTCCTCAAACTCCTTCTGAATTGATCAGAAAATGCTAAAAATGAAGGCTGATTTTAACAGTTTTTGGACAGCTTCTTCGATCTGATTTCTGCTGCATTTCTGAAGATTTTCTGGACGATTTTTGGTAGATTTCATGAGCCAAAACCTTCACCTTGAAGCTCTGATACCAATTGTAGCGGAAGCTCTCTCAAAAGGATCTTCAAATGGTGATTTTCTAGGCTCAGTCCAACGCACCTTTCTCAACCAACTAAAAGTCCAATCGGCTCTAAACCACAACCAATTGATTCACCTTGGTTGCTATGCAATCTTACCCACGTAGGACAAGAAAGGATGATGATTTATGACCACAAAGGTTAGGAGAAGACACCACAAATGCATACTATGAAAAAACCATCAATTGCACACGTTATACAAGCGTTCTGGCCTTTTTCTCACATAAAAGGGGGCAGCCGGGATTCACTATTTCTTCTATCAAAATCACACAAAACATCATATGAAAGTGGCTAGGGTTATAGTCAAATATATACTCTAGGGTTAGGCTTTAAGTTAGGCCATTAAAGGGGTAAACGGGCCAAGATTCAAGCCATCCAGAAGGAATACAATTGGGTCGGGTGTAGCTCATAAATTTGGTTGTTGGACTTATTTTATTCATCGGCCTATGCCTATGAAATAATATTAACTCACATTAACATCGTAACCCGAGATTTATTGGGTATCAAAAATCCAACAGGGTTAAAACAAGCTCTACGAGCCTGGTGTCAAGAATTACGAACTTGTTCATTTTAGTTTTAAAATTCTCATATCGTTACATCACTCTTTGTGCTTCAATCCAATGGGCATCTATTATATTTACTTCTTCGTATTGATGATTTTGTTGACCCCAAAAAAATGCGTCGACAAAATTTTGACATTGTCCTCTCCACGTGGACATCACATACACATTGAACACCCAGGTAGGAGTCAAAGGCCGTCGGTCAAGAAAAAGGTCCAACAACATGACTGGATCATATTTTTTCTCAACCGACAACCTTTGCCGCCTAAGGGGGTGTTCAGTGTATAGGTGATGTCCATGTGGATGAGGCAAGGTCGAGATTCTGTTGGCCCATTTTTTGGAGTCAGCATATTTGATTGTTACTGGAGAGAATATTTTGCTAGTGGATTAGTTTGTTGAGTTATTTACAAAACGCTTCTCTCTTAAGGACCTTGGTCTACTGTCCTATTTTCTTGATGTTGAAATTGTCCCTAATAAACAAGGTTTCTTGTTTTTTCAACAACGTTATCTAATGGATGTTAAATGCTAAATCGGTTCAAACTTATTTTCCAACAGATTCGTCTCTTTCATTACAGTTTGGGGCTAACTTATTCGACCTTACAGAATATCGAGCAGTTGTTGGTAGTCTTCAATATCTTTTACTTACTCATCTTGACACTGCATTTACTATTAATAATCTCTCACGATTCATACACAACCCTACAACTGAGCATTGGGTCCTCGTCAAAAGTCTTTTTAAATATATTTGTGGAACTCTTAATCTTGGTTTTAAGCTATATCGGGTCTTTATCTTTACATGCATTTTGGTCAGGGAACTAACATGATTTCTCATCTACTGGTGCTTACCTTGTATATATAGGGCACAATCTTATTTCCTAGGCAATTTCGCTCTATTGCTAATGCTCCAACTGAAATTATTTGTGTGCGCTTCTTGCTAACTGATCTACGTATTCAACTTCCTACACGTCTTGCCATGTACTTGGCACCAATCCGTTATGCTCTTATCTTGTCTTTCATTCAATGATGAAGCATATTACTATAGACTTTCATTTCATTTGGGATCAGGTTCAAAATGACTCTTTGGGTTGCTCATGTGTATTCTGCTGATCAACTTGCTAACCTTCTAAGCTTCTTTCCCGAGAAAAGTTTCTTAATTTTTGAGACAAGTTTGGGCTCTCATGTCAAGCTCATCTTGAAGGGGCACAATAAGATTAGCATCACGGTCTTAATTGTTGTATATTTGAATTTGTATTTATATCACTTGGTTATCTAGCCGTATCATATAGATTGGAGTAAGTTTTCTATTGATGTAATATGTTTATCAGTTAATTTAGGTTTGTTTTGCTTGCTGATGTACCCATAAATATTTCCATTACACATTTTAACGAATGCTTAAACAAGCTAAGAGTTACATTAGTACAAGTCAAAAAATGGATTGATCGATGAAAAATTACAGTTTCTAAGGTGTCCCGGGTGAAGAAAAAGTATTTACATAGCCCATTTCTATTGGAAACTAGACCTTGTTGTTTTATAATTCTATATTGTAAAAAAATGGCATTTTTACTTAGCTTCTATTTGATCGCCATTCGAAATAGTTTTTTTTGGTGAAAATGATTTTTGAAATAATAATCTTTTGAAGAATGTGTTGTTAAAAAGTAAAAATAAACAAAAAAATCAGCTTTCTTTAATATAAAGTATCGTATTTGATAAAAATACGTGAATCCGTATATGATATTTCTTTACACTACTTGTTCAAACAAATATATTAAATTAAAAATACTTTTCAATATTTGAAACAACAATTAATAATTAAAAATACTACAACTCGAGAAATTAGTTTGCATCATAAAGAAATCTGAACGAAATGATTGCTTCCATAGTTGGTTCAGAACCTAAATGAATGAAGTGCAATTGACAAAAACACTTGGTATAGAATTTGTATGGAAAGAAAATAAATTTCAAGTAATTCAATTGCCCAAACTTATTTGCTTGGAAATTGTCAATTAAATGTGTTTGATTGATTTAGTTTTCAACTAGAAAAATATTATACATATCCGCTTTTTATTGGTGGGTAGATGAAAGAGAGTGGATGGATGAGAAAAAGAAAGAAAGAGTGAATTCCCTAAAATAATAAAATCATACTCTCCCGAAAGAAAATATTTTCCTTGATTTTGAAAAAAATATGGTCACGAGACCAAAAATAGGAAAATGTTTTTCATGGAAAAAAATGACAATCAAATAGCACAAGAGTAGGATGATTGATATTTTTTTTTCATGGAAATTATATTCCCATTTTTGGTCACGTGACCATATTTTTCTTCAAACCAAAGAAAATATTTTCTTTAAGGGAGTAGGATTTTATTTTTCAAATAATTCACTCTCTCTTTCTTTCTCATCAATTCCCTTTCTCTTTCATCTATTTACCAATAAAAAATAGACATATAACATATTTCAGGTTGAAAATAAAATTAACCAAACACATTTAATTGACAAATTTCATGCAAATAATTTTTAATCAATTCAATTACCTAGAATTTATATTATTTTCATGTAAATTTCATACTTGCAATCAAACACTCTTTGATTGCATTTATTTTCCATAAAAAATATCAATTTTTCACCCAAATTCCTACTTTGAATGTTTGATTGTTATTTTTTTCCATTAAAAATATTTTTCATTTTTTGAAAATATGTCTAATTTTCTTTGTTTTTAAGGAAAATATTTTTTTTAGAGGGAGTATATTTTTGTTTTCCTCAAAACAAAGAAAACATTTTCTTTTCTAGGTAATATTTTTCATGCCAATTAAACACACTCTTAGGTTTTTTGTTCTAAAAACGAGTATAGAAACCCCACATGAAAATAAAAAGAAAGAGAATTCTACTTGAGATACTATAAGATCCAATCGATATATAACTTGGACGAGCTCATGGATGATCAAGAAGACTCACAACTAAGATTGGCCACATTACTATGCCTAAGGTCGACCCAAACAGTAGAGCATCATAATTTTAGTGGGGATCTACGACCTCGGCCCTATTCATTAGTTCAACTCGTTTCTCATTTAAGGCTTGCTTTAGCCCCATTTTGATAACCAAGCTAACAGTCTAGGCACGTTATGATGCCTGGTAGATAAAGAGCTGACTCTAATAACATGTTTGATAGGTCGAGGTTGTCTAATGTTGTCAAGTCTCATTAGAAGTCGGAATGTCATTGATATTGAATGGTACTAATAATTGTCCATGAAAACCAACAACGTGAAGGCTATTCAACAGGCAATCGACGTCCTTGTTGGGCCATCAACCCCAATGAGAGCTCTACGTCTATGATGGGCCGTCGACTTCCATGAGCACTCTATGTCCATATAGGGCCGTCGACTCCATGAGCACTCTACATCCATGCTGGGCCATTGACCTCGATGACTGTTCTACGTCCTTACTGGGCCATCTACCCACATGAGCTCTCTACGTCCATAAGCACTCTACATCAATACTGGACCGTTGACCCCCATGAGCGACCGTCAAACCCCATGAGCACTCTACATCCATGCTAGCCGTCGACACCCACGACCGCTCTACGTCCATGCTAGGCCATCGACCCCCATGAGCGCTCTACGCCCATGCTAGTTCGTCGACCCTCATGAGCGCTTTACATTCATGTTGGGCTGTCGAACCTAATGAGCGCTCTATGTCCATATTGGATCATTGACCCCCACGAGCACTCTACATCTATATTGGGTCATCAACTCCCATGGGACCATCTATCACCAACACCGTCGACCCAACACTTAGCTATAAAATCATCAATAAAATAGATAGAGGTTGCTTAATAGCTGTCATGGACGCAACCGTCAGATAGTTGGAGGGCCCCCACTCAGAACGTGGGGTAGTAGAAGAGGTACGTGGGACACGCGAAAACGTAACCGTCCAGCATTCACATGGCTTCAGACATTTCCCAAGGCAAAATAGGTATCTCTCGAAATTTTAATTGTCTGAATGCTTCTTTGCTTTTCCTCACTCAATATTAATTCTTACGTCGGAGGTAAAATGGGGGAGAAAGCTTCGCCCTCATTTTTTCAGGAAACACTTATTGGAACAATAGAAGTACAATACACTGCTAAGAGGGCCCGGAGCTTTGTTTCTTCATAATTATTTCATTGATGCCATCTGTGGGAAACTCTACTGAACAGAAAAGCTATGTCAAGAAGATGAACAATAAGTGATACACGTTTAATAGGGAATGTAGCAGAAATGAAGTTAAAGTCAGTAGCAAGGGGTCCCGATCCACCGCCACCACCAACGCCGCAGTATGTAACACAAAGCCAATTTAGCGCTTTGGAGGTTAAGTTGGCAACGATGATGACCCTCTTGCAGAATCAAGCACAAAGAACCACGATCCCATAATTGAACTCGGCGAGGTACCCACAGAGGCCCCACCCGTCATCCAACCGATGACGACATACTCGGGAGCTCCAAGGGTAACAGTTTTTTGCAGCCTTTATGAGCCATGATAGACCTGGAACGGATGATGGAGGAAATAATGATCGAGAAGATAGATGATGCACTTTCCAGAAAAAATGACATACGTAAGCAAATGGTTTTGGAAGAAAACTCATTTGTACCAGAGATCATGGCGGTCCCTCTACCCAGGTCTTCAAACAACCTATGATAGAAGCGTATGACGGAGTTATAGGTCCTCTTGGCCACCTGCAGACCTTAGTTGATTTGGTGAGAGTCTATGCAGCACCTGACGTAGTAATGTGTCGGTCCTTCTCCCTAATACTCAAGAGGAAGGCCAGAGATTGGGTAGCAACACCTGCCCGCTGGTCTATTAGAACATTTGACGAGCTCTCCAAAAGTTTTGTGACTTACTTCCTAAGCAGAAAGAGGAAGAGGAAGACCGCCATTAGGTTGATGCAAGTCATACATGAGAAATAAAAGTCCATGCAGGAGTACTTGGCTAGGTTTAGCAGGGCGACACTTGGTATAAAGGATCTTCAGACGTCTACAGTAAAAATTGCATTGATGAACGGGACGCAGAGTTGAGCCTTTAAGATATCACTCTCTAAAAATTTCCCAGAGTCGATGCGTGACTTGCTAAAGAAGAAAGACAAGTATGTCAATACTAAGGAAAGGCTAGCCCAACTGGGACATCCCAGTGCGCTTCATGGGCTCCCAAATCTAGTCAATTTATGTTAACGTGCAGCTTTATAAACCTCCGTCAACTCGATTGCGCTCTATGGTCCTAGTGGAGAGCCTTCAAACCCAAAAATTGGTAAAGGCCCCAAACCACAAGACCTTACACTCTAGATTCAATACAACCCAAGGGCTAGGCAAAGATCGACAATGCCAATAAATTGGTTATAAACTCGACAGCGCTATACTATCCCAGGCAAAGAGCCTTCAAAGCCAAAAGATTGGCTAAAGCCCTAAACCGTTAGACCCTACACCCGACGATCGACATAGCCCAAGTGTTTAGGCGGAGAGCCTTCAAAGCCCAAAAATTGGTTAAGGCCCTAAATCGCTAGACCCTACACCCGACGGTCAACATAGCTCATGTGACTAGGTGGAGAGCTTTCAAAGCCAAAAAATTGGCTAAGGTTCTAACTGCTACACCCTACGTCCGATGGTCAACATAGCTCAAGTGGCTAGGCAGGGAGCCTTCAAAGCCAAAAAATTGGCTAAGATCCTAAACCGCTAGACTTTACACCCGACGGTCGTCATAGTCCAAGCGGCTAGGCGGGGAGCCTTCAAAACTAAAAAATTGGTTAAGGCACTAAACCACTAGACCCTACGCCCGACGATCTACATAGCCTAAGTGGCCAAGTAGAGAGCCTTCAAAGCCAAAAAAATTGGCTAAGGCACTAAACCGCTAAACCCTACGCCGATGGTCGACATAGCCCACGTGGCTAAGTGGAGAGCCTAAAATGCCAAAAATTGGCTAAGACCCTAAACCACTAGATGACACATTTTACGCTCGACGCAACCCAAGGGTCTAGCGCGGAATACGACAAAACCAATAAGTCGGGTACACACCTAACAGCACTCTATGGTCCCAACGATGAGCCTTCAAAACCAAAGATTGGCTAAGGTCCTAAACCACTGGACCCCCTACTCTACATTCAATATGGCCTTGGAGGCCAGACAACCTACACCCATCAATCTCACAATGCCCTACGATTGACAATCGACCCTAAGAAGCAAGGCATACCCCCATCAAATATCTTTTCCGCGAACTACTACACGATTAGATGGGAAAGTAGTGCAAGAGAAAGCAAATTAAATTGTACACATTGAAGAGCAACAACCTCACTTGCAGGACCCCGACCAATTTCTAAGTTTCAATCCAATGACTTGATTGACTCGATGTATCTTTTGGGAGAACTTGCTTGGAATATTTGAATTTCGACCGTATGGAATGGGCTATCAGAATCATAGGGCGAATGACAACTTCTTGAGGGTGGAGCTCGACAGGGATGGTCGCGAGACGACCAGCAAGCCTCTCGACGGGTCGACAGTTAACCAGCCTTGGCTGGTCGAGCTTCAACCAGACTCTCTCATTCTTACTCTCGTCGGAGGAAGAAGAAATGATGGTTTTATACATGATAGGAGGAAAAACAAGATTAAAAATTAGGTTAAAGAGAGATAGAAAAGAGTGTTACCAAATGAGCAAGAGGAATGAATGGAAATGAGGAACTCACCTCTCTATATAAGCAAAAGCTTTGAATTTATTAGGGAGAAATTTCCTGACAAAACCCAAACCCACTTAGTGTTGTCACCATCTTACGCCACTTGAAATGCTCAACCCACTTATATTATACCGACTATTGATGAGAGGAGTAGGCAAAAATAAAATGAGTAGAGGGATAAAGATGCTACTCCTTATCGATAAATATCGACAAGTGGTAGAGGGGCTAGTGATATTGGATGGTACTAATAATTGTTTATAAAAATCAACAACGTGAAAGCTACTCAACAAGCGCCCTACGTCTTTGCTAGGCCATCAACCTCCATGAGCGTTCTACGTTTATGCTGAGCCGTCGACCTCCATGAGCACTCTACGTCCATGCTAGGTCATCAACCCTATGAGCACTCTACGTCTATGCTGGGTTGTCGACACCCATAACTGCTCTATGTCTTTGCTGGGCCATCGACTTTATGATCGCTCTACGTTTATGCTGGGTCGTCGACCACCATGAGCTCTTTACATCCATACTGGACCGTCGACCACCATGAGTGATCGTAAGCCCCCATAAGCACTCTACGTCCATGCTGGGCCGTCGACCCCCATGAGCGCTCTACGTCCATGTTGGACCGTCAACCCCCATGAGCACTTTACATCTATATTTTGGATAGAGATCGCTTAACGATTGTCACGAACGCAACCATCAGATAATTGAAGGTCCCCCACTGAGAACATGGGGTAGTGGATAAGGTACGTGAGACACATGGCAACGTAACCGCCCAATATTCACATGGCTTCAGGCACCTATAAATACACCCAAGGCAAAACAACCTCTAGAAATTTTTGACTATCTGAATATCTTCTTTGCTTTTCCTGCTCAATACTAATTCTTACGACGGAGGTAAAATGAAAGAAAAAAGCCAGCTCTCATTTTTTCAGGAAGCACTTGCTTATTGGAACAGTATAAGCACCGTACGCTACCAGGAGGGCCCAAAGCTTTGTTTCTTCATAACTATTTCAGTCATTTTCCATTTGTGCAAGCGTACATACTTGTACCTTAAAAAGTAACACTATTTAGCATCAGTAATATTTGAACATCAATCTAGATATCAACATATCATAGATCCTACTATATATGTCATAATTCCTTAAATTTAATTGACCAGTAATCTAATGACACTAGTGATGCCACTTAGACTAGTGTTAAATATCAATGATGTTAAATAACATTAATGCACTACGAGGAAAAGGGGCCGCAACAGCTCCAATCTGTACAATGTCATAACCAACGCATTTACCAAGCAACGATTCTCCTCAAGACAAAAGGGCCACACTTATAATTAATAAATAGCAAAAGATCTATAAGGCATATTTACATACATTCATCAGGTCTAGAAAGCAAAATGAGAGGTTACAAAGCCAACCACTGAAATATAAGAAGGTATCTAGCAGAAAGAATTATTTACAA
>NC_036256.1:4328962-4381162 GCF_002742605.1 Olea europaea var. sylvestris | reverse complement strand
GTTCCATGAAAGAAAAGAAGATGAAGAGAAGGAAATGAGAATATTTGCATAGAGAGATTGACCTGTAGAAGGGATGGAAGTCAAAATTGAATTAGGACTAAATGAAAATTGAAAGGATAAAAGGAGATTTCAATTAGGGTTCAATGGAAATTGAAATGAGTATAAGGGCAATAATGACCTTTTGTATACAAGGTCATTTTAGTCCTTTACAAATTCTATTTTCCATATTTTATAACTTTATTCCTTTTAACTAAGAAACATAGTTGTGGGTCTTTTTAAACTAATGTTTAGTTTGACTTGGCCTTTTAAATCAATTTCCCTTTCTTTTATCTCTTTCCTTTATTTTCTTTTCCTTCTCTTTTTTCTTTTCTTAAAAAAACGTTATTCTTTTTTCTTATTTAAAAAAATTGTCTCTTTCTTTTCTTTTTCTTTTTCCTTTTTTTCTATTCTTTTTTTTTCCTTTTAGGTTAAAACTAGCTTACAACTATCATTCCTAATTAAATTAGCATAAATTCGCATGTGAATTATTGATAATTATTAGTCTTGTTCCTTCTCAAGCGTAATGGAAATATTTTACAAAACAACTAAGGAAAGGATATTGAAGGAAGTTAAAATATCAAGTACTAAACGAGAAACATCATATAATTCTTCTTTAAACCTCTTTTCTGTATACATTGAGGACAATGTGTATTTTAAGTTTGGGGAGTAGATTAGGTAGTTTTATTTGCTTGTTTGTGTGATATTTTTGCCCAAAAAAAAGTGAAAGGGTTTAACTTTTTCTTATTTTATCTGTGTTTGTATGAGTTGGATAACCATGTCGACTAATTGAAATTATTTGAAATTGTTTATGTTTCATAAATTACAAATAGGTGATGCAATTATTTTTGCTAATTCCATATTTATTCATGTTAAATCATATTATATTGATCACAGTAGCCATGATAATTATTATATGTTTTTGGATTGGTTACATTGATAAAATACGTTGAATGAACTTAGGTCTTTATAAATCATGATCATAATGTATAGTACAACCACTTAACCTATTGAAAAGATAAATTTGGGGGTGGTTGATCCATTATTGGAAACTATTTAGATATGTGTTGATTTCATACCTGTTGAATAGTTGTGTGGAATGCTTTTCCTAGCAAGTAGAGACTAGGTGAAAACCATCTAATAGGGATTCGAATACAATTGTGTAAAGCTAATCTTAAGTAATTTTGTCCTATTCATTACCAATGTTTAGGAGACGATTTAACAGGGAAAAATGCCACCTTCAATATAGAGTGAAAACTACCTTCGAAAATCAAAGAAAAAGAGGGGAAAAGAAAAGAAATAAAAATAAAAAAGAAAAAGAAAAAGAGACACAATAAAAGAAAAACAACAAAATGTGTTGAGGCAGTGGCAAAAAAATTATAAGCACTGCTTCTGTTCGGCTAAACCTTCGATATGTACTTTAAAATTTAGACTTTTGAAAGGGGGGTTATTACTCTAGTTGAAGCCTGGAGGTTGAAATATAATAATTTAAGGAGAATCATCATGTAATGAAATAGTGACTTTCATTGGTGAAATCCAACCAAATTTAAGCATGAAAGGAAAAAAGTGTTGTGTAATCAATCTTAGAATAAACACCTCGGGAATGTGATTGAAAAACAAGTTTGGGAGTATGCATCCACGAGAGAGAGAGTATTTGATTATTAGGTTGGGATTTAATCAATTTAAACATTTTCGATAATTTGATTGACTATGCACGCACACTTCAATCAAACATGGAGCAAGTAAATATTTAGTTTTAGTTATGTTACTTATAAACTTTTATGAAGTATCAAACGATTTCAATACTTGGTGCGAGTGTAGCAAAGTTATCTAATACATTTATATCTTTCTATTTTCTTGTGTATTAGTAGATAGTCTTGCTCAGGATGAACAAGAGTTAAGTTTGAAGGTATTTCATAGGAGCATTTTATGTGCTTATTCGGACTTCTATTCTTATTTAAGTACATATAAGTTTAACAATTATCTACTTAATTTGTGTAAATTATGTAAATTGAAGTACAATTCCAATTTGGATACAATTTATGTAAAAGAGGTTATTTGGAGCTTAATTGGAATTGATTTGAAGCAATTGAAGATTAACCGTATTGCAAGGGATCAATTGGAAATATTAATGAAGCATTCGGTAAAAAATTCATAAGTTTCGGGAGTTAAATTCAACATTTGGAAAAGTTTGAGGATTAAATAGCAAACTTTGAAGCTTGTCTCGTGTCAACTATTATGATTTTGAAATGAAGAGAACTTAATTGCAAAATAAATGAAGATGGAGGAATAAAGTTTCATGAGAAAATGAGTTGAATTGAAAATGAAATTTGTTTTCTTTTACTTCTTAAACTCTTTGGTAGAAATTAATTTGAACTCTTTAGTAGAAACTAGTTTAACCTCGTAGGTGGAAATCAAGTTGAACAAGGATTTTGGATAAATCTTTTCTATAAATACGTAATTTAGTCCACCAATTATATGGGGCTTGTGGAGTTTCATTATATATACATATATTCAAGTCAAGGCTTTGTGATCATTGTATATATATTATTCAAGCCAAAAAGAGGGAAAAGAATCAAGGAGCTAAGGTTTCAAGGACTTTACAAGAAGAGGCGGAATCTTGGTGCAAGATCTTCATCTTTTTCTCTTTTTCCTTAATATCTGATGATGTACTTTAATTCATTCTTGTTGTTTTATTCTTCTCTCGTGATGTGTAATTAAGTATTCGGTTAAGATGAATGATTATAATCTAGTTTTGAACCTTGATTTTAATTAAAAAGTTTTAAATATCCAATGATTTTTTGAATTGTTTTTACTTCTATTCTTAGTGCTTAGATTATTCATTGATTTTGTGAATAATAATTCCGCGGAGATATGGAGAATTTGTTTAGACCACGTAGTAAAAGTCGATAATTAGTATAAAACGTAGAAATATTATGCTAGTTATTGTGGTCGTTACATGAATTCTTAAAACATAATTGCGTTTAACTAAAATTAATCCACATAGAGATATGAAATTGAATCAGTTAAATAGACTCATTGAGAACCTGAAATGGGTAAATTCAATACACTAGAAGAATTCGATCAGGTTAACATAATCATTTGTATAGAACTTGGTAATTGAGATTAAAAGGATAGCTATGGTGAACTCATGAATTCTAACTCTTAATTTACTTTTATTTGTTTTAGTATATTTAAAATAGAAAATCACAAAAAGAAAAATAATTATTTTATTAGTTTTCAATCAAATTCAAGGAATAATTGAACCAATTGTCAAATGGTAGTTCTAGAAATGATATTCGGACTCATAGGTCAACTTTATTACTTGTAACGGTCTGTACGCTTGCGAGATATAAAAATTGACTACATTTAGCCATGAAATTCTTAAAATACGTGGTTTTGTATGTGTTTGAGTCGTCATGGCCCTAGTATCAGGTCACACAACACCATCTCAATGCATATTTTACTCAAAAGAACTTTTACATATACTTTTTCTCTCCATTTAGCTAACTTAAGCATTGGAGAGGTCACGAGATCATGCATCTTCTCTTTTATTTTAGAACATCACAAGCATTGTTCTTGATCATTTTGAGTGAAAACTTAAGCTTGATCATTGTCTAACTTCACCACATCCAGGTACACATTTAGGTAGCATCATCTGTTGTCGACAAAGGAGCCTAAAACCTAAGAAACATGGTCAGGAAGCACTTGCCTCAACTTCGAAATGTAGAAAATCTCAAGACATACTACATATAAAAAAAGATGACCTGAAACCTTAACTGTCTTTGCTTTCTCTCTTGTTCTTAGTCTCTTGCATGCACGTCCACTTTTCTTTTATTTTACCCATCCGTTCCCCAGCATGATCGAGTACAAGTCCTTCCTCTAATTGTAAAAGATTGGCCACTAGTAAGACCATGGGAGAGCTTCTCTACCTTAATAATCAAGCACAAAGTTATCTTTACGTTAAAGAAAATAATTTATAAAGTATAACTCTTTCCATCGATGCACTCAAGTTACCTAGAACACAAACTTTGTTGTTGCCAAACTTTTCCCTAATACTTAGACATCTAGTCACCTAAAGCCTGGGTCAACTAGACTGTCCTCAATCGTCTAGATTTTAGGTTACCTAGACTTAGAGATTGCTAGATACTCCTCGATTGCCAAGACCTCGGAACACCAAGACCATAGATTACCTAGGTCTTTCTAGATTACCTAGGCATCAAGTTCCTTAGACCTAAGGAACACAAACCCTTCATCGGCAAACTAAACATCACCGACTTTACTTGTCAAAATTTTTGTTCGATTGTTACTATTAAATCTACCTAGTTTATGTTCATCAATCTCGGTCAATAAAAGTGTAAAACCAATTATTTGTGGCCCATGTAATATTAAAGAATTAATTAAAGGTGATTAATATTACTAAAATCCTATTGGCCCAATTGAGAAATGGTAGTTTTATAATTGTCTACTTTGATGGAAAGTTGAGAGTTTTATGGCACAAATGAGACTGCCTCTCTTTGCCTATAAATGTGAATGAAACCCATCAATTAATTCATTCAATAAAAGAGAGGAAAAGTGAGAGAACGGTTTCTTTAATTTAACAGTTTATTATTTTGCAGATCTAAAATTCTCAAATATTGCCATGGATCAAGGTATGTTTCTTGATCAATTAAAATTTCATATGTGAAAATCATGAATTCTAAAGATCTTGGTATTAGGGTTTAATTTCTTACATGTGGTATCAGAGCCAAGTTGAAGAATTCTTGATTTTCCTTAAAGATTTACTGTTTTTCGTATGGGATCTTTAATTTCTTATTAATTTATGGATCAAATCATTACATCAAATCCCATTTGCTATCTACGTCGATTAATTGGTTTTTCCATGGATCCGATTTGGGAAGACTATATCGTGTTCAAATTAATTGGCTTTTCCATGCATATGAGAGAAAGAGACAGCCCTTCAAAGTCCATTATTTTGGCTATGTGTTCCTGTTTGTCATTATTAATCATTCAAAGTTTAAATAAGTAAATAATTAAAGGACGGGCTGAAACGTGTAAAATCGAAATTGCAGAAACCAATTAATGCATGAAAACATTTGCAAGACACATACTGTTTCTTTCTATAATCCCATGGCCTAATTAAACCCCATCCTTGGAAAATCAAATGAGGCTGACAATTTGTACCTAGAATGCTGTACTGTAGGTATATGTTTCTGCCATATATGTTGAATTGTTTAAGAAAATGTCAATCCCTTGTATTGGTTTAAGGCATAACATTGACTGAAGTTTATGCGTTTGTGTTCAATATCGGTGAAGTACATATATATTGACTGTTTTTGGCAATTGGACATTTATTGTTTCACATTTTAATTTGAATTATGAATTAAATTAGATTATGTCTAGTTTAATTACTTACATTATTCACATTATATTTTTGTAATTAATGTTCGATTGATGTTGTTTGTTAGTCACCAAAGTGGCCAAACATTATGGTATTTTGAACGCTAAATTACATAATTTATTTATCAATTACTCTTGATAGTTTGATGCTTGTAAATGAAAATGACTTTATTATGGTGTCAAGAGTATATTAACGTTCAAAAATTATAAAATTATTATGGATCGCCCAAAGGTTGATCAGTTAATTTTGTTAATCTTGAACATGATCGTGGTTAATTGATTTACTTGGTCGGATGTGTTTTGTATATCCAAAGATATCATACATGTTTGATTAGAGTATATTTAATTACCAATTAAGTGAAATTTAATTAGCATCATTATATTTATTATGATGGTATAACGTAATATCACCCAAACGAGAATTACGCTATACATTTATTGTTATCTGAATTTGAAATTAAAACTCAAAGTATTAATGTTAGAGCATTTTATATTTTGCAGTATCTGTTCCCGTTTCTCTGCATTCGCATACTTCATCTGTACCACTGTTCAATGGGCTAAATTCCTCTGACTGGTGTGAACAAGTTCAGTTCAACTTAGGTGTCTTGGACTTGGACTTGGCACTTCAAGTTGAGAAACCTGCTGATCTTACTGATGAGAGCAGTGCTGATGAAAGATCTGTCCATAAAGCTTGGGAAAGGTCAAACAGATTAAGCTTAATGTTTATGCGGATGACCTTAGCAAAGAATATCAAGTCTACTATCCCTAAAACTGAGAATGCTAAGGAATATATGAAGTTTGTGGAAGAACGTTCCCAAACAGCTAACAAATCACTTGCTGGCACACTGATGAGTACCTTAACCACCATGAAATTTGATGGTTCTCGTACCAAGCATGAGCTTGTTACTGAAATGAGTAACATTGCAGCAAGACTTAAGACTCTTGGGATGATTGTGGGTGAGAACTTTCTGGTACAATTTATCATCAACTCTTTGCCTCCCGAGTACGGTCCATTCCATATGAACTATAATACCTTAAAGGATAAATGGAATGTCAATGAATTGCACAGTATGCTCGTGCAAGAGGAGACAAGGCTTAAGAATCAAGGAACTCATTTTGTTCATCTCGTAAGTCATCAAGGAGCTAGAAAAAAATATAAGAAAAGATCTGAAAAGGGCATTAAGCAAGGACCACTAAAGATAAATGAGTCTTCTGCCCATATCCACAATAAGGAACACAAAAAGGATACGTGCCATTTCTGTCGCAAACCTGGGCACCATAAAAAGGACTGCCTGAAACGTAATGCATGGTTTGAAAGTAAAGGTAAGATTATTTCTTATGTATGTTTCGAATCTAATTTGGCAAAAGTTCCTTATAATACTTGGTGGATTGATTCCGGATGTACCACTCATGTTACTAATACGATGCAGGGATTCCTTTCAACCCAGACCATAAATCCAAATGAAAAGTTTGTCCTCATGGGAAATCGAGTCAAAGCTCCAGTTGAAGCCATTGGAACTTATCGTTTGATTTTAGATACTGGACATCATTTAGATTTATTTCAGACTCTATATGTACCTTCTATTTCTCGTAATTTAGTTTCCTTATTCTGTTGGATATTTCTTTGATGGTGGAAATGGATGTTTAAATTTGTTTAAACAAAATCATCTTATCGGTTCCGCTATTCTTTGTGATGGGTTATATAAATTAAAGCTTGATAACCTCTTTGCCGAGACTCTTTTGACCTTGCATCATAATATTGGTACTAAACGTGGTTTACTGAATGAACGATCTGCTAACTTGTGGTATAAACGTTTGGGTCACATATCCAAGGAAAGGATAGAAAGATTATTAAAGAATGAAATCCTTCATGACTTGGATTTTAGTGATCTTGAAACTTGTGTAGATTGTATTAAGGGTAAACAAACCAAACACACAAAGAAAGGAGCCACAAGAAGCACACAGCTTCTTGAGATAATACATACCGATATATGTGGGCCTTTTGATGTTTCATCATTTGGTGGGGAAAAGTATTTTATCACCTTTATCGATGATTTTTCACGTTATGGTTACGTCTATCTACTACATGAAAAGTCTCAAGCTGTAAATGTTTTAGAGATTTTTGTCAATGAAGTTGAATGACAATTAGACAGAAAGGTGAAAATTATTAGATCTGATAGAGGTGGTGAATATTATGGAAAGTATGATGAAACTGGACAACACCCAGGTCCATTTGCTAAATTTCTTGAAAGGCATGGCATATGTTCTCAATACACTATGCCAGGCACACCACAACAAAATGGTGTGGCTGAAAAGCGTAATCGTACTCTAATAGAAATGGTTAGGTGTATGTTAAGCAATTCTTCTTTACCCATATCTTTGTGGATGTTTGCATTAAAGACTGCTATATATTTACAAAACAGGGTTCCTAGTAAGGCAGTCCCAAAGACTACTTTGAACTATGGACGGGAAGGAAACCCAGTTTAAGGCACCTGCATATTTGGGGTTGCCCAGCAGAAGCAAGAATTTTTAATCCACATGAAAAGAAACTGGACTCAAGAACAATCAGTGGATTTTTCATTGGTTATCCAGAAAAATCAAAAGGGTATAAATTTTATTGTCCTAACCATAGTACTAGAATTGTTGAAACTGAAAATGCTAGGTTCATTGAGAATGGTGAAGTTAGTGTGAGTTTTGAACCACGAAATGTGGAAATACAAGAAGTTAGAATTCAAGTTTCTCTACCCTCAACTTCTTCTAATGTTGTTGTTCCTCAAATTGTTAAACGACATGAAAATTTACCTGAACAACAAATAAATGGTCAAACACCTCACAATGAAGTTGCCACCGATGAACCTGCATTAAATGAACCACAAGAAATAACATTAAAAAGGTCACAAAGACAACGTAGACCTGCTATTTCTGATGATTATGTGGTTTACCTGCAAGGGTCTGAATTTGACTTGGGAATTGTTGATGATGATCCAGTTTCATTTTCACAAGCCATTGAGAGCGCTAATTCTGATAAGTGGTTAGATGCTATGAAAGATGAGTTGAAATCTATGGAACATAACGAAGTCTGGGATCTCGTTGAATTACCAGAATCATGTAAAAGAGTTGGGTGTAAATGGGTCTTTGAGACCAAGCGCGACTCTAATGGTAATATCGAACAACATAAAGCTAGACTTGTTGCCAAAGATTTTACTCAGAAAAGTGGCATTGATTATAAGGAGACATTTTCACCAGTCTCTAAGAAAGACTCGCTCAGAATTATAATGTCTTTAGTAGCTCATTATGACTTAGAACTACAACAAATGGATGTGAAAACCGCCTTTCTAAATGAAAATTTAGATGAAGAAGTTTATATGAATCAACCTGAAGGTTTTTCAGTTAAAGGAAAGGAACACGTGGTATGTAAGTTAAAGAAATCAATATATGGACTTAAACAGGCTTCCCGTCAATGGTATCTTAAGTTCAACGATACCATTACTTCCTTTGGATTTAAGGAAAACGTCGTTGATCGATGTATATATCTGAAGGTCAGTGGGAGCAAGTTTATATTTCTGATTCTGTACGTTGATGATATCTTGCTAGCTACTAATGATTTTGGTCTATTATACGAGACTAAGAAATTTCTCTCTAAAAATTTTGAAATGAAAGACATGGGAGAGACAACCTATGTAATTGGAATTGAAATATTCCATGATAGGTCACAAGGGTTGTTAAGGTTGTCTCAGAAAGTATACATCAATAAAGTTATAGAGAGATTCAATATGAAAAATTGTTCAGCGAGTGTTGTTCTAATTTAGAAAGGAGACAAATTTAGTCTCATGCAATGTCCTAAAAACGAATTGGAACGCAAACAAATGACAGCTATTCCTTATGCATCTCTTGTTGGGAGCTTAATGTATGCTCAGACTTGCACCAGACCATACATCAGTTTTGCTGTTGGAATGCTGGGCAGGTATCAAAGTAACCCGGGACTTGATCATTGGAAAGCTGCAAAGAAAGTATTGAGATACTTGCAAGGAACGAAAGATCACATGTTCACTTATATGAGATCTGATAACTTGGAGGTCATTGGATATTCAGATTCGGACTTTGCTGGATGTGTGGATACTAGAAAGTCCACATTTGGCTATTTGTTCCTCTTAACTGGAGGGGCTATATCATGGAAAAGTGCGAAGCAGTCAATCATTGCTGCATCCACTATGGAAGCCGAGTTTGTGGCATGCTTTGAGGCCACAGTTCAAGGAAATTGGCTGCGGAACTTTATTACAGGACTTGGGATCGTCGACAGTATAGCCAAGCCATTGAAACATTATTGTGATAATTCTGCAGCAGTCTTCTTTTCAAAGAACGACAAGTACTCTAAAGGTGTTAAGCACATGGAATTGAAGTACTTTGCCGTTAAAGAAGAAGTTCAAAAACAAAAGGTGTCAATCGAGCTTATTAACACCAATCTTATGATTGCAGATCTATTAACAAAAGGATTGCCACCAAAGACATTCAATGAACATGTCGAAAGGATGGGCATTATTGAAAATTATCATTAACATTATTATGCAATTTATGATGCTTATGTATTGACATTTTGGGCTCATTTATATATTGTTTTTGAAAAAATTATTCCTGTCATAACTGTTGGTACA
Source organism: Olea europaea var. sylvestris (assembly GCF_002742605.1). Taxonomy (NCBI): domain Eukaryota; kingdom Viridiplantae; phylum Streptophyta; class Magnoliopsida; order Lamiales; family Oleaceae; genus Olea; species Olea europaea. The sequence continues at coordinate 4,371,074 of NC_036256.1, read as the reverse complement.
TGTACGTGAATGAATTATGCAAATGCTGACAGGGATAGTCTTTTCGAAGACATTAATGCAATTATCGAACTTCTCATTATGTATCATGTTGGGTAGGGACTAATGCTGTAGTACATGGAAGGAATTATGCTTATATGATGGTGTAAAACCGCCATGACTCTTATTAGTCTTTACTTAAGGATGATATATTAAGTGACCAATGTATGATGGATTTTAGCTAATGGTATGCGCATTATGTTATATACCACATAACAAAACAATATTACACGGGCCAAGTGGGAGAATGTAAAACCAATTATTTGTGGCCCATGTAATATTAAAGAATTAATTAAAGGTGATTAATATTACTAAAATCCTATTGGCCCAATTGATAAATGGTAGTTTTATAATTGTCTACTTTGATGGAAAGTTGAGAGTTTTATGGCACAAATGAGACTGCCTCTCTCTGCCTATAAATGTGAATGAAACCCATCAATAAATTCATTCAATAAAATAGAGGAAAATTGAGAGAAAGGTTTTTTTAATTTAACAGTTTATTATTTTGCAGATCTAAAATTCTCAATTATTGCCATGGATCAAGGTATGTTTCTTGATCAATTAAAATTTCATATGTGAAAATCATGAATTCTAAAGATCTTGGTATTAGGGTTTAATTTCTTACAAAAAGCACTTAAGCTAATTTTTAAGCGTAAAATAATGGTTAAAAATCAATTGGCATCTCAAAACACCAAGTAAAAGGGACGAACTTTTCACTAATAATAACATAGAAAGAGATCCTTCCGTTGCATACAAAAAAAGGCCCAACCTCCAACAAGCTCGGCCAAAAGGTAACAAAAAATAAAAGTACAAAAATAAGCTAACATGTATTGCCTCTCCTTGGAGGCTTTCTCCTCATCCTCTCGTTCCTCTTTCTCAACGTCCTCAGGAAGTGGATAGGAGAGCTCACTTAAGTCGAGCAACTCAGCTCTTTGGGAAAAAGTGTTAGGGAAGACGTATCAAACCCGGACTATAGCGAATGAGAAAATCTTGTGTTTCATTTTAAAAGAAATTTTCTTGTAGAACCCAAAAATGATTTGGGTTACACTACTAAGTTGCTACGACACTTTTTAAAACTCCAAATTAATTATTTTTTATCACGATAGTAAAGTTGCAACACTTGTTTCAAAATTTTGGAGGGTGTCGAAATCTCTTTTAAACGAAAATTTTTATTTTATATTAATTACTACCTATGTTAGGTCCTTAAAAATTTAAAATTTGATCCCCTTATTGTATATTTCGAATAGCACTTAAACATGAATTTTTTCCTTTTCAAAAGACTCCCTTTTTCAGCCACGTATTTTGATTTTTTTCCTCACCCCTTAGTCTAATTTGTTTCTCTACTAAAGGCATTCCATTTAATTTTACCACCCCACCAACTTGTGCCACGATCATACCACTTAACTTGCCATCTTAACTTCCACTTTTGCCAACTGCCTAAAACTGTCCCTTTTTATTTTGGAAGTCATTAGTTTATTTAAAATGCATGTTATTATTCAAATCTAAATTCTAATTGTATCCACCATTTGAAAGTCAAGTTTCGACTCCTTTAGCCACCTTTTTCTCACAAATCACAATTGTAAACACATAAATTCCATTTGCCCCTTTTTCCATAGAATAAAGCACATTTGAATCTAGAAATTATCTGAAGGAGAGGCTAAGAGCACGCTGCATTTGATAACAAATTGAGCACAAAATGGTATTTAAACTCCAAACATTTAAAGTGGGGTGTTTTCAACACTTTTGTTAGTCAAGTAAAAATTATTTGTTTTCAATTTGCATTTAACATGTTATGGTGTTATTCATAAGAAAATGGAAGCATCATTTGGTGGTTCAAATAAGATATGAAGAGATAATTTTTGATACTTAAACGGGTTATCAAAACCTGGGAGTAAGCGGACTGCCTGATCACTGACTCGCTTCGCAAAATTGATGGTGAGACAACTAATCAAAATTTGTATTTCTAGAAAATATTTTTTTTGCATCATTTATTTAAGTATTTTCTACTGAGTATTACTTGTGGTTCTTATCCCTACTAAAATTTTACAAGCTAATTTGAGGCACGGCAGTTGTTTAGCATAGTGGCAAATGCTCCGCATTTGAAATGCTCTTTAACTATCTAATAAAATTTTCAGTTAAGTAAATCTGTTATGAACACTTATATAAAACTTTAAAAAATAATTAAATGTTTATTTCATCTAGTTTTCTTATACATTTCTTATCAAGTATAATTTAGAAATGTTGAATTGACTAGGCATGAAGTTTAATTGTTGCTAAATTGAATTTTCAAATTTTGTCCTCCTACTTAAAAATGGTATAACTTGGCCTACAATGCATGTTTTAGAGTGAAATCAATAGGATTTGAAAGGTTTACAAGTCTTCTAATAATGGTCTTTGGAATTACCTTAAATATTAGCTATAGAAAAAGTCATGTCCATTTTAGTAGATTGCATCGAGTCAGTTTCGAAAATACTATCTAGCATAGTTGAAAAATATTTTCGTGCTTCAAACATTTTCGGGAGAACCCAAATTTTTATATGTTGTACGTATATGAATGTTATAGTCATTGTTAGAATTCCATAAATTTTAGTCGACATTTGCAAGGACAAACATATTTTTCTTTCCGTTGCTACACAACCGGTGTTTGCTGAATTTCCTCCAAATGTTTTCCAAAGTCAATTTTCACCATAATTGTCTAAGTCTATATGAATGAATATCTCCCATTATTATTATTATTATTATTTTGTTAATATTCCAAATTCAAAATTTTTCTTATTTACAACTATTTTGGTCAACATTATAGAGTTCAAGCTAAGATTTTTTTAACATGTTAAGTTCTAAGAATTTGGGGCGAACGCTTTGATCTTCAACCAAGCTCAAACTTCATTGAGTCCTTGATGATAAGAGCCTTCGACATATTCCTCTAGCTCATTTCCATGGCCTTCGGAGTGTTTAAACTCCTCTACATCCTCATCCAAACATTGTCCTCTATGGCATTTAACCTCAAGACCTTAACAGTGCACTCCACAAAATCTTTCTTCGGTCACTCGATCTCCTAGTGATAAACATCAAGTTAGCCTTTATCTTGTCCACATACTATTCGACCTCAAGTTCTCACATTTGAAGTTGTATGCAAAGGTATACCTAGTGTCAATCTATCTCTTACACTAAAGAAGTTAATAATGTTCTCGTCCCAGACACTTTTGAAGCTGGCCTTACGGTGGAATTATTTTAACACCACAGAGATTAGTGGTTGTTGACGTGGCAACAATTGATCACCTTAACTCATGGAGCTTCCTTCTAAACAAAGGTCTTGGGGACCTTTGAGTGAAACTCGATGTCTATAGGTCAAGTTTTCCATCTTGAAACTTCAAACCCCAGAAGGTCTCATCTTTTAACTCTATCAGCTCATCATGTAGAGAGGACATATACCTCTTCTTTTGGACTACAGCCCTTTTTACGAGCTTGGACTGCTTAGGAGCCTTGCGCTTGGTAATCCTCATAAAAATGACAAGGATTACACATCATGGTTGAGAAATGATGCTACCAAAAAACGAACCTGGTAGACCTCCCGAACTTGAGGACTGAAAAAGAGCACAAATAGAACCTTCTGGTACCTGAAACAAAGGCAAAGAGGTGTGTTCTCGTCGCCCCTCCGATGCCTGAGTCAGAGAGAATTTATATGAGAACGTATACTGAAATTGTATGTAAAAGCGTATCTGAATAATGGACTTGGGTCATGTATTTATAGAGGTAGGTAGTGTACTTCTAGTAGGATTGAATTAATTGGATGTTCTTATCCAATAGCGTCCTACTTGATAAGAGTATTTTATTTGTAATATAATTGCATGACCAATGACGCTATTGTTGACATAGAATTATTGTGGACGTAGGAGTCCTGGGTTGAGGTGTTTGAATTATATTAGAGTCCGTAGAAGGTAAGATTTTCTTATAGGTTTAACAAAATGGGGGGTTCGGTATGAAGGGAATAACTTGAGGACTCGTGACCCCGTATATCAAAAGGATGCTCGAGGACTTATGCCCGAGGACACCACCAACCAGATCACGATGATGCAAGTCGCCACTCCTCGGGTGTATTACCCCGAGGACTATGTGCCCCAATATGTGATGAGCAAGACCCTATGAGTCCTTGAGAAAATCACTTCGGGAGGTTGCCAAAAGTGACTACATCACTGGCCCCCATGCATCCATGTCAGAGGCTTGCGCGATATGGAAGTTTCTGGGATGAGATGCACAAGCATGTCGGGTGATGGGTATGCTCATGCCAAGATAAGAGCGTGCTTATACCTAGAGGTTGGCGAGCTCATGCCAAGGTATAGGCGTGCCAAAGCCTAGAGGTCAGGGAGCTCATGCCAAGGAGTGGTCATGCTCATGCCTAGAGATAGGCGAGCTCATGCCAAGATAAGGGCATGGTCATGCCTAGAGGTTGGCTAGCTCATGACGAGTTGATAGGCAGTCTCGATCCCTACCTTATTAAAAATTTGAAGGGAATGAGCTTGACCCCAATATTGTCAAAATTTTAAAAGAAAAGTATGCACAGACCTTGTTTAAAAATTTTAAAGGAAGGAGCTCGACCTCGAGCTCATTAAAAATTTTTGAGAGGTTTAGACCCTGACTTCGTCAAAAATTTTGAAAGAGGAGAGCTCGACCTCGAACATGTTTTAAGGTAAGGGATGGATCCCTACATTATTTAAAATTTGAAAAGAAGGGCTCGAGCTAAAACTTTGTTAAAATTCTGAAAAGAACGAGCTCGATGGATAGACAATAGTTCATATAGGAGACATAGCCCGAACTTAATGTGCGATAATTATCTCGAGCCCTTGCTCCTGGGATTTGATAATACATTGAGCTCGAGGATAGACCCCGAGCCCAATATGTAATAATATCCCGAGCCCTTGTGGTTGGGATTTTGATATTAAATTGAGCTCGAGGACATAGTCTGAGCCCATTTTAAAAATAATATCCCGAGCCCTTACGACAGGAATCTTGACAATGAATTGAGCTCGAGGACATAGTCGAGCCCAATTTAAAAATAATATCCCGAGCCCTTGTGGTTGGGATTTTGACATTGAATTGAGCTCGAGGACATAGCCTGAGCCCATTTTAAAAATAATATCCCGAAGCCTTGTGGCAGGGACTTTGACAATGAATTGAGCTCGAGGACATAGTAGAGCCCAATTTAAAATAATATCCCGAGCCCTTGTGGCAAGGATTTTGACAATAAATTGAGCTCGAGGATATAGTCAAGCCCAATTTAAAAATAATATCCCGAGGCCTTGTGGCAGGGACTTTGACAATGAATTGAGCTCGAGGACATAGCTGAGCCCAATTTAAAAATAATATCCCAAGGCCTTGTGGCAAGGACTTTGAAAATGAATTGAGCTCGAAGACATAGCCGAGCCCAATTTAAAAATGATATCCCGAGCCCTTGTGGCTAGGAATTTTGACGCATTGAACTCGAGGACATAGCCGAGCCCAATTTAAAATCATATCCCGAGCCCTTGTGGCTAGGGATTTTGACAATGCATTAAGCTCAAGGACATAGCCTCGAGCCTCATTTAAAATATAATATCCCGAGCCGTTGTGGCTGGGATTTGATAAGGTATTGAGCTCGAGGACAGGCTCGAGCCCAATGTGAAATAATATCCCGAGCCGTTGTGGTTGGGATTTGGAAAGGTATTGAGCTCGATGACAGGCTCGAGCCTAACGTGAAATAATATCCCGAGCCGGTGTGGTTAGGATTTTGATAATGAATTGAGCTCGAGGACAGGCCCCGAGCCCAATGTGAAATAATATTCCGAGCCCTTGTGGCTAGGGATTTTGACAAGGTATTGAGCTTGAGGACAGGCTCGAGCGCAATGTGAAATAATATCCCGAGCCCTTGTGGTTGGGATTTTGACAATGAATTGAGCTCGAGGACATAGCCGAGCCCAATTTAAAAATAATATCCTGAGCCCTTGTGGCTAGGGATTTTGACAATGAATTGAGCTCGAGGACATAGCCGAGCCCAATTTAAAAATAATATCTCGAGCCCTTGTGGCTAGGAATTTTGACAATGCATTGAGCTCGAGGACATAGCCGAGCCCAATTTAAAATAATATCCCGAGCCCTTGTGGCTAGGGATTTTGACAATGAATTGAGCTCGAGGACATAGCCCCGAGCCCATTTTAAAAAAAATATCCCGAGCCATTGTGGCTGGGATTTGATGAGGTATTGAGCTCGAGGACAGGCTCGAGCCCAACGTGAAATAGTATCCCGAGCCGTTATGGTTGGGATTTTGACAATGAATTGAGCTTGAGGACATAGCCGAGCCCAATTTAAAAATAGTATCCCAAGCCCTTGTGGCTAGGGATTTTGATAAGGTAGTGAGCTTGAGGACAGGCTCGAGCCCAACGTGAAATAATATCCCGAGCCGTCGTGGTTGGGATTTTGATAATGAATTGAGCTCGAGGACATAGGCGAGCCCAATTTAAAAATAGTATCTGAGCCCTTGTGGCTAGGGATTTTGACAAGGTATTGAGCTCGAGGACAGGCTTGAGCCCAACGTGAAATAATATCCTGAGCCGTCGTGGTTGGGATTTTGACAATGAATTGAGCTCGAGGACATAGTCGAGCCCAATTTAAAAATAATATCCCTAGCCCTTGTGGCTATGGATTTTGACAAGGTATTGAGCTCGAGGACAGGCTCGAGCCCAATGTGAAATGATATCACGAGCTCTATTCCCATGGATTTGAGAATAGGTTGAGCCTCACAAGCTCGAGATAGACCGTGGTCGGGCTTTTTAATTGATGCGTTGTGGGACTTGGATGTGCTTACCCGTGACAAGGCTTAGAGTACCTGTGCAGGATAAGGCTTGAAGTACTTGCTCGGGGCAAAGCTTTGAGTGCTTGCGTAGAACAAGGCTTTGGTACTTGCTCATGACAAGGCTTTTGATGGTGCCTGCTCGTGACAGGGCTTTGGTGCCTGCGCGTGACAGGGATTTTTTTATGCCTACTCGTGACAAGTCTTTTTTGGTGCCTGCTCATGGCAGGTTTTCTTTTATGCCTACTCGTAGCAGGTCTTTTGATGGTGCCTGCGCGTGATAGGGCTTTTGATGCTTGCGCGAGGCAAGGCTTTGGTGTCTGTGCATAACAGGTCTTTTTCAGCGTATTCCTTCTGGAAGAAAACATGCGTCGTGTGATTCCAACTCCCTTTATATAAAATTTCCTACCTTCTAAAGACAAAATAAGCTCGTAGGACTTGTTAAAATAACTATCTAAGTAAATAAGAAAATGCATAGGACGTACTAGCCCAAAAAAAGGTAAACTAACCAAAAAAGCATATGGCATGCCAACCCAAGTAAACTAAACTAAACAAGCCAAAATGGAAACCAAAAAATAAAAATAAATCCTAAGCGATCATCAATCTTCGCTATGCTCAACCCCGACCTCTATCAGTTCTTCTCCTGGGACAAATTTTTGCTGGTTCTCGAGCTCGAGCTCAGGGGTCGATATTTGCATGACATCAGTGCTCATTCCCCGAACACAAGTAACATAGCACTGCCTTGCTACTTTCTGATCTCCACGCACAATCCCTATGCCGTCACTTATTGGAAACTTCATAACAAGATGGAAGGTGGATACAATGGCCCTGATTTTATTGAGCAGTGGTCTCCCGATGATGGCACTGTAGGCCATCGAAGCATGGACTACATGAAAGGGAGTGAATTCTGTCACCTGCTTTTGCCCTGAGCCCAATGTTAAGGGAAGATCAACGATTCCTTCTGGGATGATTATTCCACCCCCAAATCCCTGGAGCAGTGTTTTGACTGTCTTGAACTGGTTAACAGAAATACCCATCTTCATGAAGGCCTCTTGGGACAATACATTGGCCGCACTTCCATTGTCAACCAAGACCCTCCTTACTTCAAAATTGGTGATGATGGCAGATATGACCAAGGCATCGTCATGGGGGTATGATATGTCTTCTAAGTCCTTCGATCCAAATGTGATATCTTTCATGTCGTTGGGAGCTGTCATTTGTATGGAATTGTGTCGTTGGGCATATTGTTTGTGGCCACTATTTGAATCTTCTCTCGAGGCAATCCCCCCGATTATAAGGTTGATGGTACCTGCTGTTGGTTGGCTACCTCCCCCAGATTCTGTGGTCTTCCCATTGTTGCGATCATTCCTGAGATGCTTGTCATGCCTGATATACTCCTTTAGGAATCCTCTTTTTATCAAAGCTTCAATCTCACGTTGCAATGTAATGCAATCCTCTGTAGTATGACCATGGTCACGATGGTAGTCACAATACTTGTTCTTGTCCCTGGTCTCAGGGGGAGACCTCAACCTCGGTGGCCACTTGAACTCCTTCATATCTTTGATTTCCATCAATATGTTCGACCTAGAGGTGTTCAAATGTGTAAGTGTTGGTGGTGTGCCCCGCTTCTGCTTTCCTCTGGCAAGGTCTTGCTTTAGATACAACTCACGCCGCCTCTTATGCTCAGCCCCATCATAAGTCGAACCAACTCTCCTTGGATTCAATGTTTCTTCCATATTAATGTATTTCTGTCCTCAGGTCAGAAGCTCGGTCACTGACTTTGGGGGAGTTTTTGACAAACTCATCTTGAATGCTTCACATCTTATAGCATGGATGAGGGCGAAAACTGCTGCTGTGATATGGAGATCGGGGATCTGAAGTCTTTCTTTATTAAACCTCTTCATGAAGTCACGTAGGGTTTCATTCTGCCCTTGACGAAGTTGCATGAGGGAAGTCGCTGTCTTTCTGATGCGCTTACTACTGGCAAAGAAGGCAGAGAACTTATCGACCAGATCTGAGAAAGAGGCTATGGGATTGGGCTTTAAGGTTGAGAACCAGTCCCTGGCTGTGTGGGTCAACGTTTGAGGAAAAGCTTTGCACATCAACTGGTATGGGGCAACTTGCAAGTTCATGACGTCGGTATAGATATTAAGATGGTTGATAGGGTCGGTAGTTCCATCATATTCTTTTATACAGAGGTACTTAAATCTGTCCGGTAGGGGGAATGATAATACCTCAGGAGTGAACGGGGTGTCAGGGATAAAACCCGTTGACCCCCGAGCATTCCTCTGTAGGCCAGCTGTGATTCCTTCTTGAATGATTCGGGCAATCTCACTGGAATCTATAGCGATTGATCTCAAGCCCGAGGCCATATTGCAAATTCCTGAGGTTCCCACTCCACCAGTTGCAAGGTTTGGTGGTCGGACTCGAGCATCAGCCATAAAACCACCATGCTCTGCCTGCACTGGTGATGGATGCGAATTTCTTTGACTTAACAGTTGCATGAGTGTGGCCACCTGCTGACGGAGCTCTTCAAAGGCTTCGATTGTGATGACCACTGGGAGAGGTGCTGGCATCTCTAATGATTCTTCTTGAGGGACATGATGACCTTCAGGAGGAGGATGAGGATCTGGAACAGATGAGCTTGTTGGAGGAAAACCTGAACGTGTGTTTACCATGGCTTTTGGTAGCGTTTTCCATGGACGACGCCAATGATGCTACCAAAAAAGTACCTGGCAGACCTCCCGAACTTGAGGATTGAAAAAAAGCACAAACAGAACCTTCTGGTACTTGAAACAAAGGCAACGAGATGTGTTCTCGTCGTCCCTCCGATGTTTAAGTCAGACAGAGAATTTATATGAGAACGTATACTGAAATTATATGTAAAAGCGTACCTGAATAATGGACTTAGGTCATGTATTTATAGAGGTAGGTAGTGTACTTCTAGTAGGATTGAATTAGTTGGATGTTCTTATCCAATAGAGTCCTACTTGATAAGAGTATTTTATTTGTAATATAATTACATGACCAATGACGCTATTGTTGACATAGAATTCTTGTGGACGTAGGAGTCCAGGGTTGAGGTGTTTGAATTATATTAGAGTCCGTGGAAGGTAAGATTTCTTATGGGTTTGACAAAATGGGGGGTTCAGTAGGAAGGGAATAACTTGAGGACTCGTGACCCCATATATCAAAAGGATGCTCGAGGACATACGCCCGAGGACACCACCGACCAGATCACGATGATGCAAGTCGCCACTCCGCGGGTGTATTACCCCAAGGACTATGTCACCCCGAGGACTATGTGCCCCAATATGTGATGAGCAAGACCCTGTGAGTCCTTGGGAAAATCACCTCGGAAGGTTGCCAAAAAGTGACTACATCAAGAAATAAATACTAAGTATATTAATGACTGATGATGACTAATTCGAAGTAATAGAAGTTAAATATCTGAGCATGGAGAATGAGTCTCACCCTTCGATAGATATGCTCGATTGCCTCTAGCGTCTCAGAGTCTAGAAAGGTCCTGACATCTTAAGCCATAAAGGTAGGATCAACCAACCTCAAACAATCTCTTTCTTCCTTAATATCAACCCAATTAGAAGTGACTTCGTTCGATCAACCTCTATCCAAGCTAGAAGACCATTATACCCTATCAAGTAATATATTCCTAATGTCGGAATATCTTACTACTATGGGAACTATTGATATTTTATCTTATTAACCTTAATTACTTGACAATGTTACCTTTCATAGTCACGTCCTTCTCTAATAAAATGACAGTCTCTTGTACAGTTTATACATACCTCAAAATATAGAAATATTCTTTACTTCTCTCTTTTCTCTCTATACTTTTCTTATTTCAACATGGCATTAGAGTGGGTTTAACTTCAATTTGGATAAACTTGTAAGCTTTTGTTCTCCAACGAGTGGCCTCATGCCACTTGTCCGGTCAAATTTTCTTGTTTTGATTAAATATTCACATTTAGTTAAATTCTTTTTCTTTATTCTATCCATATTCTGTCAACCAGTCTATGTTTATTCTTGATTTAATTTGGATTTGGACTTTAGATTAATTCAAATACGGTTAGATATTAACTATTCTTGTTGCTTCCTTCTTGAAAAGTTGGTTTTCGACAAAATCGAAAATTATCGTGCTATTTTTCATCAAATTTATTCTCATCGCATCTGTTGTATTAACTTCCTTGTGTGCCAAGGTTTCTATTTCATTATTTCCTTAATTTGTAACTATAGTACTGATACTACCCATGAATTTTTAAAGTCCTACTATTAACATGGTCTATATTTACCTATCTGGTTATTAAAATGATTCGAAGTTCTTGCTTCAACCTTGTTCGTTATATGTGTTGATTTTTCCTTTAAGTCTTGGTAATGATTTGGTTAGATTGGTGAATGATGATTTTTCATTCTTACCAACTTTGAATTTTTTCTTTGGCTAAATGGGGTCATGCAAAAAAAAAATTTGAAGTATCATTCGATCCTTAGAAGAGAACTCTCTGTCACACCCCCAAATTAAGATTGATATCTATACACAACCTAGACATAGAATTTTACATATATTTTTTTTTTGAGTATGTTAACTTCTAATCACCTGTGACACGATCATATAATATATCGAAACCCAAAATCATATCGCCATAATCCAACATATATATTCAGAGCTTATAAACATGTCTACAGGCCATTTCAAAAGTACACTATATAGGATTCCAAAATATAACCCTACAGATGGCAGTCTACAAAATAACCCTACAGGTCGTCATCCATGTACATCGAACTCTGGAATCCTGTAGGAGCTCCACAGCTAGTCATGCTCTCTATGTAGTTCCATGTTCACCTACAATGCAAGAACTACATAAGCCAATGCTTAGTAAGCAAAATCATGCATGTCCTGAACATGAGTAATAACAACATATGACACCATGCCATTTACTTTAAATATCACGATAAAAATATCATATTTCAATATTCGTCAAAGTCGACTAGAAATCATTTCACTTGAAATCTTTCATTTCATTGGGCCCTTGACCCACCTACTATGCACCGGATAGAGCTCTGCATAATATCAATATCAATAATCAAGTGGCGAATATGAAATCGACACCGACGAGTGGACCATCCTCTCGTGACCACTAGAGGCCCATCCCCTAACTACCCCTATGATCACCCAAGAAGTCTCCCACCCGACAGGGCCAATAATCATAACAAGGGCATAGTCGAGTGGTCCACCCTCCCGTGATCACCAAAGGCCCATCCCCTGTCTACCTTTGCAATCACACAGGAAGTAACACCCGCAATGCCAAACATATCACATAAGCATGCCTCACATGCCTCGGTGCCCTAGTAGTGGTCAATAAAACATTTATAAAGAAAACTCACTTTGAAATCATGTTTCGCATGCAGAATTTTCAACCATAATCACATGTCGTGCATGCATATGAAAATGCTCATGAATGACATATTTAATGCAAATCGCTGTCCAAAGGTTAAGCAACCTCATACTCAATGATCGTAACCACCATATGATGTGCTATAAACCTCTTATCAAAGTTATGTAGATATCTCAACATTACTATGTCACATATACTAGGTTCTTGCATCGTAGTTGCAAATGGATTTTCACTTACCTTTCGCCTTTATGTGTGTAAGCTCCTATGGAGTGTGTATCAATTCCCTTTTTCGCTCAACGTCGAAAAGTCGCCTATATTATCATCTAATATTAAATACAATCTCTATTTAATAATCTTAACACACACAATCCCAAAATACGTCCATTCACGCCAAAACAATTTAGACAAAATCATTATTTCAAGTTACCGATGGTATTACAAACTAATCCCATAAGTCTCGTTATCTCTCGAGTCCAATTATGAACGTCAACGTCATCCAATTGTTTTCGACAACCTAGTATTCCTTAGGATATATTTTCTAGGCCCAAGAGTTCATTAGGGGACATCAAAATGTTGAAATCACATTAAATACCCAAATGGACAGAATCTGTTTTCTAGGTTTCCATCACCGTCCACTCATCTTTCAAATTCTTTTTCATGTCCTTACCTACATTTAACGGTTCCCAAACTTTTACCTCACACCTATAACATATATGTGAAGATAATCAGATCATAACATTGTGACAAATGAAGTGTTCGGAGCTTCAAAAACAGTCCATTTTCCACTACACAAAATCAGGCAGTTTTTCCCTTTGACTGTTTTCGGTTTCCATTTTATTATTATGATACCAACAGAATTCTAGGCCATTAAAATCATTTCTACACTCCCTAAAAATGTTCATATTGACATAATTCTTGCAATTAATTAGATTTTATTAGATCAATTTAATTTTGTAAACTTAATTTGATTGTGCTATACCAATTGAGTTTGGGCAGGGTGTTGATGATATAGAAAGATTATAAAGAATAATCTTAGTGATATGTTGAAGATAAAAAATGATTATAAAGAATAATCTCTATGATATTTTTTCAATTGTGTAGGATTATTTTCCTTAATAGTTGATTGTATGATTATCACACAATATTTCCTTTTAGAACTATTTATAACCCTATTAATAGGGTCTTCTACTTTGTAATAAAAACACAAGTTCATTATATACAAGTCTTAATATTCTAACATGATATCAGAACCATCTATTCTTCGAGTTCTGATGTCTTAGTTTTAGAAATGGAGTCCATGACTCTTTTTTCTTACCATGTTTTTGGTTTGTAGATCCTATCATTTTTTCATCAATTTTGAGGCTTGTGTTTATCGATTTTCAATTTTCAATACTTCTAATCAGTTTTAAGCTTCCCTAGATTAATTTTTTGACCTTCATTTGCTCTGATTAGTTAACATCATTCATTTATGGCTTCCACTAATGATGTTAATATTACTATTGTTATTGTTTTGGATGGCAACAATTACAATATTTGAGCCCAGCAGATGTCAATCTTTTTTATTGGTAATAAATTGTGGCATTTTGTTATCAGGGACAAAACAAAGCCAACAAACTAAGAAGAAGTTTGTGAATGAGTTTGATGATGTGGAAAGCTACCCATTGTAAAATTTTATCCTGATTCATTAATACCTCCATCACTTCTATTCAAAGTCTTCTTCCCAAATTTTGGAATGCAAAACTTATATGGAATTTTTTGCTAATCGATAGAGTTGCTCTAGTGATGCGGCTATCCAATTTCAGTTAGAGTCCAAGTTGTATCAGTTGCATCAAGAGCCTGGTTAATCCATTACTCAATTTCACTCTCAAGTTAGTAGTCTTTCTGATCACCTCTTCCAGGCTAATCCATCTTTCCTAATGATAAATCCGTCAAACTCTTCTTAAAGTATCGAGTTCATCGACAATTCATCCATTTTATGATGTATATTCAAGATGTCTTTGAGATTAGAGTCATTCTTTTATCTCTCTTCACTACCAAATCTTGATGTTGCTCTTACTAAGCTTAATTATGAGGAGACATGCCTGAAGACTTATCATGTTCATTCTATTGATTAGGATATGGCTACTATACCTAGGTCAGTCGTGGCTACTGCTTCTTCCAAGCTACGTCATTTCATTGGTCAATGTCGCTATTGTAAGGAAGAAAGTCATCAAATTTCTAATTGTACTAAGAAAAAGGCTAAGGATGCAAGAAATGCTCAAAAAGCTAAGGTACATACCTCTCTCCCCAACATAGTTGCTGCATTTACCAATTCATCATTTTTGGAGTGTTCCTCTATTCCTGCTTTGTCATATTTTACTACAGGTGATTTTGAGGCAATGGTCCATCAAGTTTTATCTCGTACCCCCACTGCCTTGATCGTTTCTTCTAGCATATCTTCTTCTTGGTTTCTTGATTCAGTATGTTGCAATCATTGAACCTTTGATTCATTTCTATTATTTCAGCTAAAATCTGTAAATATGTCCCTAATATTTACACTAGTGACAATTCACATATGTCTGATACTCATATTGGTTCTATCTCTACCTCTACCTCTACTCTTTCAATTCCTGATACATATCTCATTTCAAAATTCTCTCAATCTTTTTTTTATTGGACAACTTGTTGAGCATGGTCTTGTTTTAACATTTTCAAACAAAGGGTGTGATGTGCAAAATTAGAAGATGGGTTAGCTAGTTGGGACAGGGCGTCAAGTTGGTCGACTTTTTTCACTTTCATCATTTCAACTTCCCAGTTTATCTTCTATTGAGCTTTTTTACAGTGTCTGACTCTTCCAATCTTTCTGACTCTTCCAATCTTTGGCATTCTCGTCTTGGTCATATGTCTTTGTCTTGTATTCAATCTTCAACATTTAATGGTTACTTAGGAAGTGTTAACTTTGACTCTTTTGATTGTGTATCTTGTTAATTAGGAAAATGAAAGCTTTATCTTTTAATAACAGTGACTATTTATCTTCTGCTCCTTTTGATCTTATCCATTCTGATGTATGGTGACCTGTCCCTACTCCTAGCAAAGGTGCGTCATTATTTTGTTATCGTTTTCGATTATTATTCACGCTACACATGGATTTATCCTTTACACAATAGATCTGAGTCAGTAAATGTATTTTGTAGTTTTAAGTAGATGATAAAAACTCAGTTGATCGTACTATCAAAATGTAGAGTAAACGTCTGCCTCTTTTCTTGACACACTTAAAGAAGGTGGCACTCTTTCTCATCAATCTTGTCCGTATACTTCCCAACAGAATGGTCATGCAGAATGTAAGCACTTTCATATTATCGACACTGTAAGATCTCTTCTTCTCTCAGCTTCTCTCCTTGAATCCTTTTGTAAAGAAGCCACTCTTATAGCTACTCATACAATCACTTGGGTTCTTTCCCCTAACATTTCCAATTGGTCTTCCTATGAGCTTCTCCATTGAATGGTACCAAATTATTCTCTCTTAAAAGTTTTTTGTTGTACTTGTTTTGTATTAGTTCCACATCATGAAAGTACCAAACTTGAACCATGATCTCATCTCTATTGTGGTTAGGCATTGAACACAAAGCTTATAACTGTTATGACCACATCACCAAGCTTCTTCGTATCTCCCGTCATATTCAGTTTCAGGAGCACATGCTCTTCACCAATATATCCTCAGTCCTATCACATCCTTTGTCTCTTCATCTAATTTTTATTGACCCAAGTATAGATTTTTCATTAAATGCTGATGCTTGTAATGAAAGTTTATCCAATGACCATTCATAGTTTGTTCTTCCTCAGTTTGAGCCATTGTTTGATCCTACCACCTCAGAGTCCTCATCTACTCTAGAAATTCTTCGCTTCAATAGAGTAAGAACTCCTCCGACACATCTTAATGATTATCATTATTTTTCTGCTATTGCCGCTCTTCATGAACTTCGCAATTATCGCGACGCTAGTTCTGATCTCTTTGGCAAAATGTTATGTTTGATGAACTTCAGGCCCTCCTCAAAACTCTTATATGGGACTTAGTTGATTTACCTCTGGATAAGTCTGTAGTAGGGTGTAAATGGGTGTACAAGATTAAGACACAAGCTGATGGGGTTTGTTGAACGATATAAAGCTTGTCTTACGGCGCAAAGGTTCACTAAAGAGTATGGTATTGATTAAGAGGAGAATTTTGCACATATTAAATGTCTTACTTCTTTTAGATCTTTACTTGCAGTTGCAGTTATTTGACAGTGGAGCCTATTTCAATTGGATATGAAAAATGCATTTCTTAATGATAATCTAGATGTTGAAGTCTATCTCAAATCTCCTCTAGGATTCGGACACTTGCCTCAGAAGTTTTTTTGCCTTCAAAAGGCTCTTTACTGTCTCAAGCAGTCTCCTAAAACTTGTTTTTCCAAGTTTAGTTCAGTGTAAGCTCAGTAATGATTCACTCGTAGTGCATATGATTCTGCTTTGTTTATCTATCGATCTAAGATTGGTATTGTCCTTCTCTTACTATATGTTGATGACAGTTATTATGGGTGAGTATCTTTTGAGTATATAAGCACTTCAGCAGTTTCTTAGTCAACAGTTTGAGATGAAAGATTTGGGTTCTCATAATTATTTCTTGGATCTTGAGGTGTTATCTTGCTCATATGGATATTATCTTCCTAAGCTAAGTATGAATTTGAGCTCTTGTCTCGTGTTGGATTGGCCGATCGTAAAACTATGGATAGCCCTTTGGAAACAAATGTCAAGCTCCTTCCTAACAATGGAACACTTTTAGATGATGCCGCTTTCTATCAATAATTGGTTGGTAGTCTTATTTACTTGACTATGACTCGTCCCGACATTTTTTATGCAGTCACCTTGGTAAGTATTTTATGCATTTTCCTCACTCTATTTACCATGCTATTATTTTTACAATTCTTCGTTACGTTAATGGACTTTGTTTCCTATGATTCATTTTTCTACCTACTCATCGTTGGACCTTCAGGCATATTCTGATGCTGATTGGGTAGGTGATCCTACTAATCATCGCTCCACTACTTGAATTGCTTCTTGCTCGACACATCTCTTGTCTCTTGGAGAAGTAAAAAGCGGACATTTGTCTCTTGCTCTAATACGGAAGCTAAGTACCATGATTGGCTAATACTACCTTCGAACTTTTGTGGCTTCGATGGTTATTATAGGATATGGGTATTTCCTTTACTGGTGGTTCTTATATTCATTTTGACAATACTAATGCCATTCAGATTGCCGACAATGATTCTTCATAGGCGCACGAAACATATTGAGATAAATTGTCATTTCATTCGTTCTCATATTAGCCGAGGTATTCTTCGATTATATCATATTACTTATATTGCTCAACTTGCTGACATATTTGTGACTCATCCTCCTAGACGTTATCGTGATTTGGTTTACAAACTCAAGTTGGCATCTTTGCTCTCATCTTAAGTTTGAAGGGGTGCTAGTATATAATTTATTAGTAAATTAGTAATATATTCATTTTATACGAGAATGAGGTTACTACAAAAGGTAACAATGTCAACTAAGTCACGTCATTCTCCTATAAAACGACGGCCTCTTATACTGTTTATACACATCTTGGAATGTACAAATATTCTTTACTTCTCTTTGTTCTCCGTATAATTTTCTTATTTCAATAAACATCGATCGACCATAAAAGTATTTCTCTTTTCGATGCTTAATCATGCTCAGTGTTTTAAGTTTCTAGAATCTCTTCTTTTATGACAAGTAAACAAAACAGCTATACTCAGGTAGAACTTAAGTTCAAGCACTAATTTACAAATACTTATCCTTAGAACTATTCTTAGATAACAAAAAAGAATGGAAAAAACAACTTATGATTCTTCAACCATTGGTTTTTAGTTGTCTCAAGCATATTCTCAAGGACGGAAGGAAGTTTGCTAAAATCTTATTTTTTAAGAGTGCCTAAGCCCCGTTGTTAGAGCTTCTTTAGATATAGTTATTTGTCTAGAAAGTTACTTCCACACTGTTTTTCCAATACTAGAGATTCTCTATGAAAATGAAGGTTCGATTTTCTATTTTCTAATATTGTTCCTAATTAGGTGTTCTTTCAAGATATTACTAAAGCTTAAGAGCTTTAGGTCAAGTACGTTTTTAAGAAGTTCCTTCTCATTTTCCATCTACACGGATGCCCTCGGGAATAATCTCACTTTTTTCCTTTATATCTTCCTCAATAGACCTATCTCGAGCATTCGCCAAACTTGTGTCCTGACTTCCTCACTAGAAAAAGATCTTGGGGACTCATTCTCCCTATACTACAGCTTCCTTCCTCGATATGTTCCATTTTATGGTCTTCCAACCTAATTCCTGATAAAGCCATTTTTACAAAATATGAATAAGAAAATTATCAAGTTAAAATACCAATATTTAATTACTATAAGTTTTAAAAAAAACTTCTTCCAAAGTTACAAATTGATCAATCTTCTATCCCGAGCCTCTCAACTCGAATCTCAAGGGTTGGAAAGTTAAGAAATGAAATGAAATAAACCCCTACTTATTGGAGATAGACGGGCGAGAAAAAATTTAACTTAGATCGTTGATCCATGACATGTTACAGTTATTTGGTGGCCTGGCATGCAATAATTACTCCTCTGGATGCAATGGAAGACCTTTTCTCTTCTAGACACACCCCACAAGCGTGTGACTTAGATATGAGCTTGCATTCCTAAGTTGTATTGTGCTCTCCACATAATGGTTCGTTCCATATCAAAGGAATGATCGAGGTGTCTCTGCCCGAGTTTATTATCTCAAGGATCCTACCACATCTCGTCCAAATTTTGAAGCCAATGTTCCAACCGACTGAGGCATCTTCGGGTACTAGAGATCACCTACTCCTAATAGGCCCCTACTTAGATTTATTTTTACCTAGAGAAGACCATGAAGTCCTAAAAGAATAAGGTTTCCTAGGTGTTTGGACAGATCCAATGCCCTCCAACCATCCTAGTCCTTTTAGGTATCTACTACCTGGAACATTATATATGCATACACACTTTACCCATTTATTGCATACTCTACTCAAAGCCTTTTGGACAAATTTTATCTCTCTGATTTTGTTAGTCCATGTATTGGCGAGGCTATGAGGTCACACACCTCTTAAACTTTGTTTCATGTACATCAAAAGCGTTGTTCATGATAATTTTGAATTCAAATCTCAAGCTTGATCATTATCTTGATATCACCTCATCCAAATACAAATTTCAGGCTCCAAAGGGTTTGACACACATAATTTTCACCATATCTAGTATTGAAAAACTAGTCACTTAAAGTTTATTTAAAAAATATGCAAATGATGGTAAATGATAATAACCACTTGTTTGAGATAACAAAACATCACCTCTGATAAAGTACTATTAGTAGTGAAAATTTAATGTCGTGCTTTTCTTTTATTTACAACAAAGTTGCAATTGTTGAATCCGCTCCTCTATCTCGAGCACCAGATGTGTTCATTCAAAGCCATGGGAGATAAATACCTTATGGAGAGGAAGCATTGGATATAAGTGAGTCCTACCATACCTCCAATATATTTTTCAAGATATTTCTAGAAATACACCATACTTTTTATTGCGTATTATTTTATTATAAGGAATTGAAAGAAAACTTAAAGGTAGAATTCACAAATCATTATAACACTTTGGAATCCGACATAACAATTAATCCTACATGGTAACTAGATGAATCATAAAAGAATCCTAAACTTTCCTCAAATCGGCTTTAAGGGAACATCAGGCTACATAATCACTTTCGAAGAGGATGGGAGGATGAGAGGGAGGTGGGTTGTTCCGGTCCAATACTATGTGCGATATGGCTCGGGCCTTTGAACTATCTAATCCAGTTTGACACTTCTAATTTTCATCGTATCTCGTATTGAAAAACTAGTTACTTAAAGATGATCCAAACAATATTACTTAACATAAAAGATAAGATAAACTTGTTCGAGAAAACAAACTATCACTTCCCATCCATTAGTTCTATTAGTTGTGAAAATTGTCAGGTGGTACTTTTCTTTTATTTACCATAAAAATGAAAATTTACAACAAAAATGAGATAAGGTTATCCAATTTGATAGATACAAGAGAATTATCATCACTTACATTTAGCATCTGTTTGATCTAGCTAAAATTTAGATTTTTAGTAAATTTTGGTAGAAGTTGATGAAATGTGTCATTAAAAAATTGCGGCTCTCATGAAATGTGTAATTAAAATTAACTTTTGAATTTGACTTAAGTTTTTAACTTTTTTTACTAAATCAAATAGTGGCTAATACATGCACCTTGCAACATGATTTTCTAGCATACTTGGATTTAATACATATTTTACATTTTGTATGGAAAAATATGGGATTTAGGAATGCTTTATAAACTCGTTAATTTCTTTTATACTAACGTATCCAAATTTATTATACCATAGATCATAAGAATCAATTAAATAAATGGAAGCAGCATGTGCTTTATTATTAATCACATAAACACTGAATTTAAATAGAGTCTGCGTATACTTCCTTCACAAATAACCATCTTTCGATAGTACGACTATCACTCTGAAATACAATACTAAACCTCTTTTCGACTAAAATTATTCAGACACTATATCGGGTATGAAAAAAAATCCTCCAAACTAATGACATTTCCAGAAACAAATCTAAGTGTCACAATTCCTTTCACCTTAACCTTGGAGGAAGAAGCATTTCCCATTAACAGATATTCTTTATCACTAGTAGGAGTAAATAAAGAAAATGCACCTCTTGTAATGCAGCAATTATGCTTTGTAACTTCCGAACATACCCACCAACTTGTCATGTTGCTTATTAAATTACCTTTTGTCCCATAACATAGAAGTTCTCATCCTCTACTACGTCTACCTAATTCCTCACAACTTTTCCTTTTCTATGCTTGCAAGCCTTTGCAAATGTCCTAGTTTACCAAAAATAAAACAATATTTACCAATTGATTTTTCTTCAATAAGATTTGTCTTCCTCAATTCTAATTCTAATGATCCGATCTCTTATGCTTCAAACTGCTTTTATATTTTTTTCAAAACAAAGACAGCTTTTCAAGAGTAGCATATACTTTAAAAATCCTCACAGATTTTATACTTTACAACAATAATTTCACGAATCATAATTTGTAATTTTTTAATTTGACTAATTACATTCCTAATATCATCCATGTTAAAATAAAAAAATTCTTCCCACAACTAATTTCTCAACTCTAACTTCATTTACAGATGAAAATTATTATAGTTAAATTAAATATACTGTGATATTTTTTAAATTATTATTGACAAAAACTCAATTATTATTAAATTCAAGTTATTATTTTTAATTGTTACTTTGTTTCGTAGGGACTTTTTTCGTCCATAATATATTGTTTTTATTACCTTATTTATCAATAAAATTATTGTTTTTAGATTCTTTCAATTATTAACGAAAACAAAAGTTAACTTGAAAATTTCTATAGTAAATTATTTTCAATGAAAGTTTTTAAAATTTGAGAACCTTGGCTAAGTATGGGCTCTTAAAACAATCACTTGCTTAGAAATTGAGCACATACAATTTAAAAATAATGAACAATTAGATAAAACACTGACGGGGCTCAATGTGGGTAGAAAATGATCGAAGATGATTCATGTTATCTGCCCAAGTAAAAGGACCAAAGAAATATCTTAACAATGTATCAATATTAATGAGTCCATCAAATATATGTGGATACTATGAGTACGATTAATCTTTGTAAGAGTGATGCTATGCTTACAAAGTAGGTTTACAAAAAAGGTTGACAAAGTGGTTGTTGACAAAATCAAGACCACTCAATTTAAAACAGTTTTTGAAAGCAACAAAATTCATTGACCTTGATCTTGTCAACACACATTTTGTCAACTACTTTTGTCAAACTACTTTGTACAAGTAGTTTAATTGTCTTTGTAACTATCTAAACATTTGTCAGTAGGATTATATTTTAATTATTTTAACCATTTAACACTTCTTGATAGAATTATATTTTAGTTATTTTATCCATCTCGGTAGAATTATATTATTAAATTGCATCAACTTCATCTTGGTGTAGTCAATTTTTGATGCTTTAGACTTAAAAAGGGGCCCTCCTCAAACGCATGGGTTGTTGGATCTTTAACCCCATACAATTTAGGGTATTTCCCATACAATTTAGGGTATTCCTCTGAAATACCCTAAAAAATTGGGCCATTTCAAAACGACGGTACAAAAGTTTGGCCCTACCATCCAGGGGGCCATGTGACGCTCCCTCTTGCTTGGGGTTTGTGGGGCCATCCAGGGTGAGGGGGTCATGTGGTGCCCCCTATTGGCTGTCCCCGGATGACAAGGGCCACATCTCTCATGTAATTATCGACACATTAATTGCCTTAAAACCGTATTAATTATGGCATAACCATGAAAAGAAATAAACAATAAAGGCATATATCCCTCGTTTGGTCCCTATTAAATTAAATTTTATTTTTCTCTCTTATTTTCAACAGCAATCTTCCATAAAATAATATTACAAGGAAATCAAAAACTTTTTTCTTTTTCAACAACCTATTTTTCAAAAATAATAATAATAATAATAATAATAATAAATAAAAAAATACCATTTCATCTATTAAAATTTGAAATGATGGCGGCCAAACGGGGCAAAGGAAGAACAAATCCATCGTCTTCAAATTCAAAATCCTAACATGCATCTCAAAAACAAATAATAATAATAATAATAATAATAATAATAATAATAATAATAATAATAATAATAAAATTTGAAATGATGGCGGCCAAACGGGGCAAAGGAAGAACAAATCCATCGTCTTCAAATTCAAAATCCTAACATGCATCTCAAAAACAAATAATAATAATAATAATAATAATAATAATAATAATAATAATAATAATAATAATAATAATAATAAGCACTCTTCAAAAATCTACTAATCCAGAGCAGCAATTGGCATCTTCCATATTATTGTAAAAAAAATTTGGTGCTATTCATGTTTAAATTCTCCAAACGTAAGCATTCATATGAGGTTTTGCAACTTTGGATTAAAATTTGAATTCCTATTATTGAGATGCCAGAAGCACTTTTTAATTTTGTGTAGGCATTTGCATGACTAAAGCAAGTATATTACAACCTGATCCTTATTTTTATGCAAACTCTCGCTCGCCCATGAAGTTGTTTCTTTGGAGTTCAAGTGTAATAGGAACCATAATTGATAAAAAAATAATAATAATAAAAAAATGTGATATGTATTTCAGAACCTTAATTTTTATGAATTTTGATAATTTAAGAAAGTAGTCATGAATTTCTTACGAGAACTAACATTAAAAAATCTGCATAGATTGAAATTTTACGAGTTTTGATCATTTTAGTTTTGAATTACTCGTCACTTTAATTTTTGTTTCGAATTGTTCCAAAATGTTTTGTATGAAACGTGGCTGCATTTGGCTTTGCAATGGATTTTTTTTTCTTTTCCTTTTAATCCTCTACCATGATATTATATGGATTTTTTAATTTTTCTGCTCTTAGACACCCAAAGCAATAGATCCTAATGGTCAATGCGGATCTAGGATTTTTTGATAAGGGGGCTGAAACTTAAGAAAATTAGCGTCATAAAATTTTTGATAAATGATATATAGAAACTAGGCACAATCATTTGAACTGAAAAGAAAAATATATTTATGTTTTCAAATAGATGGAACCATCGAGTCTTTATTTACTTATCGAATCATATAAACAAAAAAATATTAAACATCAACTGTTCAACACATGACCAACAGCATATATGCTCATTATTCCAATAAATATGATTGTTCAAAAGATGTCTTTAGCCACATTGTAAGCAAGAATTTTCAATTTAATCTGATGCAATTTCAAAAATAGAACCTAAGTACAATAAAATCAGCCTCTACAGTATACAAGAATGGCCAAAAAACACTAAATTTTCACAAGAAAATCCGGCCAACAAGATTCACACTGATTCGACTCAACAAAGACCAAAATAGCACAACACCCATATAGATCTTGAGTATTTCATGCTGTTTTATGGGATTATTTTCAGAAAAAACTCTAGAAAATTAACCCTAAAATCACTAAGAAGAAAATGTCATTTTCGCACAAGAAGGGAGAGAAAATGAGAGCCCCTTTTTCTTGAGAGAGTGAGACGTCTGGGGAGAGAGAGAGTGTGTTAGTCTTCCAAAGAAAAAGCAGCCCATAAGTAAGATTTTTGTTTTAATTCAAGCCACAAGATTTAATCAACGGCTCACATATTGTATCAAGTAGCACAATACGGGTGTTAATGTAGTAGACAATAATCAACTGCCACATGGAACATCACTTAAAGAAAATTGTTATTTCATAAAGCACGTTTCTTCAAGTTGAATTTTGGAATACTTTCTCAACAATCTATACATTGCTTCCAAAATATAAGCCTATAGTGCAGCCAGGAGCTTCATCAACATTTATAATTTCATTTGTTCTATTGTACCTGTACAATCAATGAAAAAAATTAATAGATAATATTTTTAAACAGTTTTGAAACTTATTTAAAGTTATCACCTTAGTTCCCATATTGGATAGATTATACAAAGTAGATATCTTATTAATTTTCAACAACCCTTTTGAAATAATATCCCTTATAAAATAGTATTTTACATCAACATATTTTGTTCTATCATGGAACATGGGACTCTTACTCAAATAGATTGCATTTTGATTGTTAGAATATAGTATTGGATTAGTGTCTACAAAACCAAGTTCATCCAACAAACCATGCAGCCATATGCCTTCTTTAATGGTATCAGTGGCTGCAATATATTCAACCTCTGTGGAAGATAGAGCAACAATTTTTTGTAACTGAGATTTCCAACTTATCACAGTATCACACAAAGTGTAAAAATAAGATGAAGTTGATTTTCTATTGTCTCTATTTCCAACAAAATCAAAATCTGTATAACCCTTTAAAGTTACCCCTTCTTTGTTCATTTTAAAAATCAAACCCAAGTTAGATGAATCATTTAAGTATCTCAATAACCACTTCAAGGCTTCCCAATGAGTTTCACCAGGATTTCCCATAAATCCACTCAAAACACTGATTCTAAAAGCCAAATCAGGCCAGATACAAATCATTAAGTACATGACTGAACCAATAGCATTAGAATAAGGTATTTTAGACATTCTTTCAAGTTCATCTTCAATTTTTGGTCACGAATCAAATGTTAAAATAAAGTGATTGGAAAGGGGTAAAGTCACAAGTTTACAATCAAACATATTAAACTTCTTGAATATCTTATTTTCATATTCTTCTTGACATAAAAACAAGCAATCAAATTTTTCATCTCTTATAATATGCATGACAAGTATTTTCTTAGCAGAACCAAGATCCTTCATATCAAATTCTAATTTTAATTTGTGTTTGATATCATCAATTTCAGATTTATTGGCACTGGCAACAAGCATATCATCAACATAAAGTACAAGTTACAAAGAATCTTTACCTCCATTTCCTTCACAATAAAGACATGTATCATAATTGCTTCTACTAAACCCAAGCTTCAAGACAAATGAATCGAATCTTTTATACCATTGTCTTGGAGTTTGTTTTAGGCCATACAAAGATTTTTTCAATAAACAAACTGGTTTTTCAGGATTTCCTTTAATAAATCCTAAAGACTATTTAATGTAGATTACTTCATCCAATTCACTATATAAAAATGCAGTTTTTACATTTAGTCGATCAAGTTTCCACTTAAATTGCACAACCAAAGCAAGAATACTTCTTATAGTTGTATATTTAACAACGGTGGAAAATCTCATCATAGTCCACACCCTCTTTTTGTGTGAAACTCTTAGCAGCAAGCTTAACTTTGTATCTAACATTGTTAGTACCACCTTTCCCTTCCTTTATCTTATAAATCCACTTGCAATCAACTAGCTTCTTATCCTTAGGTCTATCAACCAATTCCCAAGTTTTATTTTTGTATTGGGAAGACATCTCTTCTTACATAGCACTTAATCACCTCTTAGAATCTTTCAATTTAAAGGCTTCATGATAGGAACTAGGTTCAGTTTCAGGTTCATCTTGATAAGTGAACAAAAACACAAAGTTATCACTATTAAACCTAGCTGGTGGTCTAATTGGTCTCCTATCCCTGTCTCTAGTAAGCTGATATTCATCTAGAGGTGTATTATCATCATTGTATTGCTCAGGTTCTGCCAAATCAAGGTTGTTTTCATTCCGATCATCCTCATTAGTTGCTGTTTCTAAGGGGACAAAACTGGTACTATCAATTTTAATAGGCTCCACCTCAATTTGAACATCATTTTCCGTCAAATTTCCCTCTTTCCCTTCCAAACATGGCATACATGACTCGCTAAAGACCACATTTATCCTTATAATAACCCTGTAACCTTTTTCTCCAAAAACCCATAGCCTTATATCATTTCACATTTTCAGCATAACCAAAAAATGCATATTTAAGATATCTAGGTTCAAGTTTCCCTATGTTTTGATGAGCATATGCAGCACAATTAAATGTTTTCAAGTAAGAATAGATCACAGACTTTTGTGTCCACACAAATTTATGTGCATCAAAATTTAAAACACTTGTAGGACTTCTATTCATCAAATATGCAGCAGTTTTAACAGCTTCACCCTAAAATAATTTGGGTAAGTCAGAACTCAAAAGCATGCATCTAACTTTATTCAACAAAGTCCTATTCATTCTTTCTGCAATGTCATTTTGTTGAGGTGTGTACGTCACAGTTCTATGTCTTAAATGTCATGCAACTTGCAAAAATCATTAAACTCATAATTTCAAAATTCTAGACCATTGTCGGTTCTCAAAGTTTTGATTTTCAAATCAGTTTGATTTTCAAATCTTAAAATGTGGCAAATGTATCATCTTTAGTTTTCAAAAGAAATATCCAAATTTTTCTTGAGAAATCATCAATAATAAGCAAGTAATACTTGTAACCAGACAATGTAGGGGTGGATGCAGGGCCCCACAAATCAGCATGTAAGTATTTTAGAATTTGCTTTAATTTATGAATACTAGTGAAAAAATGTAACTTAACTTGCTTTTCAATCAAACATTATTCACATTTAGACAAATCACCAATATTTGATTTTCCAAATATACTTTTATTTTGTAAAGCCTTTAAACCTTTTTCACAAATGTGATCAAGTCGACAATGCCACAATTTTGTAAGATTAAAATTATCATCTAAAAATGCTGCTGAAAGGCCCAGCAAAGATTTTGCATTTAAAAAGTATAAACCATGTCTCTTTAGAATAGAAGCGATCAAATCGCTACCCCTAAAGATTTTTATGTGTCCTTAACCCAATATATGTCAAACTCTATGTCATCCAACATTTCTAAAGACACAAGGTTTCTTTCTTTCTAATTCAGGAACAAATCTGGCCTCTTCTAACAATAAAATTCTATCATTTTCTAAGAGCGATTTTATTGTTCCAATACCTTTCATTTTGCAGGTCATGTTATTTCTCATGATAACTTGGCATCCCTTAGTTTGTTCAAAGTCCAAAAAATAGTTTTTATTAGGGCACATGTGGAAAGAGCAACCATAATCGAGAATACATTCTTGATTTAGGTTCCTTTCAACATTTACAAGAACCAAACCATTATCAAAATGTTTCTTATAATAGGACAAAATAGCATTACCATCGTTTAAATTCTTTACTTT
Organism: Olea europaea var. sylvestris; assembly: GCF_002742605.1. Taxonomy (NCBI): domain Eukaryota; kingdom Viridiplantae; phylum Streptophyta; class Magnoliopsida; order Lamiales; family Oleaceae; genus Olea; species Olea europaea. Next base: position 4,343,037 of record NC_036256.1, on the reverse strand, counting down.
CAAATCATTTTGCTTTTTGTAGCAATCTTTTGCAAAGTGACCCAACTTACTACGATAATAAAATTTCTTTCCCTTTGCCTTTGCCTTAGTTTTGGATTTCATTTTGTCATTGTTTCTTTTCTTAAGGTCATTTTGAAATTTTGAATGAAAATTAGATTTACCAACATTTTTGCCTTTTATCAAAAGATTTTCTCCATTTTGTTGGCTGATAGAATCTGATTTTAATTCAAGAACCCTATTTCTTAAGGCATTTATAATGATTTCTGTGGTAAGCTTGTTTCTTCCATATTCTAAGGCATTCTTGAGATCTTTATGCCTATCATTAATGGAGTTTAACAAGACCACGACCAGCTGATCTTCTGATAATTTCTCATCACAGTTGGCAAGGTCCTGGGTCAATTGTGTAAATCTGTCTAAGTTCTCATCTAAGTCAACAGAAGGATCCATTTTGAAAAAAAAGAATTGTTTTAGTAAAAAACATTTGTTTGGAACAGTTTTTAGCTCATATTGGGCTTTAAATTTAGTCCAAAACTCTTTAGCAATTTTAGTTTCACCTTATTCGCTAAAATCCTACACCGCAAGTGCACGGGTCGCGTTCAAGTAATAAAGTGGACCTTTTGAGTCCAAGTATTGTCCCACAGAGATTGTATTTATTTAAATTTAAATTATCTTCACCTTAACTAAAACAATAGAAATTTGTGATTCTTTGCTAACTAAATTATGATTTAATAACCTACTTATAAATATAAGACCTAAGTTAACTAAACTAAATGCGTGATTATAACTAAATGCAAGTTTTATAAAAATATGATAAAGAAATGCATACTAGGATCCTGAATCCTCTTATATCAATACCCTTTAACCCGAATTTTATAAAATTGACAACACGATTCAATTATAAAGACCAATATTTCTAATTTGTTTAACAATCTCTCTCGAATAGAATTAAACCTATTTTGACATGTGACCCGACTATATTTCTATGACAGATGCGAACATATAAAAAATACATTAAAGGTTTATGAATACTTAAAGATCACGTAAAACATAGCAGTATATTTCTATCCCCTATCGAACTTTACGACAATTGACACAATATCTAACTTATTTTTCATCTCTCGAGTGTAAAACAAGCCACAGAACTCATACAATTATTGCGCATATAATTGTAGATAAAATAAATTCTATGTCAATCATTCAATAATTAAAAATGTGTTTTAACGTCAAAATAAATAAAATTCAAAATTAAAGGTTCATAATATAAGGTTCATCGCAAATCCTAACACAAAATAATTTAAGCGAGCGTAATGTTGAAATTAAACAAAGAAATGATAAAATACATCACCAAAAATCGACGAAACATGATTAATATACGTATCTAAATTTCAGCCCAATTTCGCTATCGTTTTTTGTCTTTTACCGTGTAGGTGTCTCCCCAGTTAGCTGCCCAATTCCTCCCTCCAATCTGCCGACTTCTTTTCTGTATGCATATAATCCCAAAAGGGACTCCAATTTTTAGCCCTTCAAGCTGCTGATTTCTGTGGGAATTATAAATAAAAATCAACTCTTGCAGTCCACCAATATACCCCTCAGCAGCTGGCCGACTTTATCAATTCAGCACTCAATTTTCGGCCCCCACAGTCTGCCTCCCTTTAATTGTTTTCTGTTGGTATATATAAATATATAAATTGCAGCCCTTTTCTTCTTCCAGCAGCAACTCGTTTTTCCTTTTTAATTGTCCTCAGTTTTCTAAATTGCAAGTAATTTTAGCCCAAGTAAAATTTAAGCTGGCCGATTGATTTTGTTTTTAACGGGAGTCCACGTTGAGGCCCAAATTAATTGCAATTTATCTTCCAAGGCCTCACTTCATCATAATTAATGCAAGTCAGTCCTTTTTTCCATGTTTCCTCAATTTTGATCCTCCAACTTTTATCACGCAAGATTTAGTCCACAAACTTCTCTTTAATAGCCAATCGATCATTTTCTTTTCCAATTGCTTCAAAACGGGTCCCTATCTAAAAACAAAAGAAAATTAACACAAGTTAGAAAAAAATTAATAATTCGACAACATAAAAACCTAGTTATGTAATCCGAATAAGTGCATAAAATGCACTTATTACACCTATAAACATGATCATATTGTCTGAAATGTAAAAGAAAATAGTGCTCCATGCTATTTTTTCTAACTCAGATTTTTTTTTTTTTTTTTGGGCAACAGATATTTCAGCAGGCCAAGAATTATTTAAGGCTTTAGCACATTTCATTTGCATCAAGATAGCCCTCATTTTTTGGCTCCACATATTAAAGTCCCCTCCCCCCCATCAAACATGCTCACTTCAAACTTAGCAATTGCCATGACAAGATTCACCAAGATAGTTCACAGAACACAAGTTTGATTTCAAGAATACACAGGGATACACAATAAGAGTACTGCAAGCAAAACATGGGATTCTGGGTCAGTGACCCGTGCACATATATTATTTTCACAAAACAGTAAACACTTAACACTAAGTATAGAAGGCAGAATCACAGAAAACAGAGATAACAATCCTAGGACTCAACTAACTTTTCTAGCAAGACCTTCCAATTGCACTCCTACTAGTGTTGTTATCTCAAATTTCCAAGACTTCTTGAGTCTTTGGACAAAGACCAGCCACAATAGGTTTTGTTAGTGCAAAGTAAATCAAGGGAAAAATTAGGAGATCCTACTGTAAAGATTAATTACAAAATGCAGGAAAGATTTCATCAATGAGTTTGATAAAACTCAATTTCTACCGGCCAATGTTTACTGCAGGTTTCAGGAATCAGGTTTAATCAAGAAATCACAAAGCTCCAGTAGTTCAGGTTGCTCTGATACCACTGAAAAGTCGAGAGATACCAATATTAACCAAGATTCCAAAACCACAATCATAAATTGAAAATAAAGTGCAGGAAATAAAAATGAATACAAAGAATTTTTCGGCCGAAGCCCCAGAGGTTCGGCAACCACTTCTAACGTCTAATCCCCTATTAAGCATCCAATAAAATAGATAAAGCTCAGTTGCACTATAAAGCCCCAAAAATCAAGCAGCAAATATACAATATTGTTCAAGAATATTACAACAAATTAGTCACAAAGACTTATATCATAAAGAACAATAAAACCGACCACTATTCCACAAAGGAATATCACTGAATCACTAAAATTGTCCCATGACCGAAGCTATCTTCTCAAGAATCACAGAAAATCGAGTGCTATTTCAGATTATGTCACTTTCCACCAAGGAACTATACAAAATCAGCCTCTACAGTATACAAGAATGGCCAAAAAACACTAAGTTTTCACAAGAAATTCCGGCCAACAAAGAGTCACACGGATTCGACTCAACAAAGACCAAAATAGCACAACACCCATATAGATCTTAAGTATTTCATGCTATTTTCTGGATTACTCTTAGAAAAAACTCCCGAAAATTAACCCTAAAATCACTAAGAAGAAAGAGTCATTTTCGCACAAGAATAGAGAGAAAATGAGAGCCCCTTTTTCTTGAGAGAATGAGACGTCTGGGAGAGTGTGTGTGTGTGTTAGTCTTTCAAAAAAAAACCCATAAGTCAGATTTTTGTTTTAATTCCAGCCACAAGATTTAATCAACGGCTTACATATTGTTTCAAGTAGCACACTCTGGGTGTTAATGTAGTAGCCAATAATCAACCGTCACGTGGAATCTCATTTAAAGAAAATTGCTATTTCATAAAACACATTTCTTCAAGTTGAATTTTGGAACACTTTCTCAACACTTACATCCTAACTTGAAGTCGTGGAGAAGGGGATTTCCTGAAATTGAGCATATTTCCAAAAATTGAGAGCTGAAATGGTACTACGATGCTTGGAATCTTGGCATCTATGAAAGAAACAAGAAGCAGAGATGGTGAGATAGGCGTAAAGTAAACAAGGAGATTGATATTTGAGTTGGGTTTAAGGCTTTTTTTTTTTTTTGGGTTTGGGCTATTATTAAATTGAACATGGGCTGCTGTTGATGTGGAATGGGTTAACTAAAAAAACAATTTTAAAAAGGGAAAATTCATTTCTCAGGTGTATTGTTTACACCAATGCAAAAATCTGGTAAAAAGTTTAAAATTTCAAAATTCAGGTTTATATTTAGTTAATTAGAAATATTTATTAATTAAAGATAATATTACACGATTAATGGTCACAGACTCATATTTGTGGGTCACAGATTTACTTACTGGTCACATATCGTCAAATTAATTGATCACATTTTATTTCGAGGTCACAGATAAAAAATTTTGTAAATCACAGATTATTTTGAAGTCACAAATTAAAAATTTTATAGTCACAAATTATCAAATTTTAATATCACGGACCAAATCTTTGAGGCCACAAATTATTTTATAATCACATATTATTAAATCTTAAGGTTACAAACAAAATCGTTGGTCACGTATAACAAACACTTCACTCCCGATCCCAATCCACCATCAATCCTTGATCACATAACAACCAAAATAATTGGTCACAAACACTATTTCACCCCGCCCCCGCCACAACACCACCACGACCACCGCCAACAACAACCAAAACACAACGACCGACGGCACCACACCACACAATCACACAACCACCATCTCTCCACCACCAGCAAATTTTTAATTTTTTAGTGACATAAACCTAATTTTCGATCACAAATCAATGAAATAGCTGGTCACAGACGCCTAAATGATTGGTCACAGATTCTAAAAACCCCACCACCGGTCAATCGTTGCTTGCAACACACCCCCGCAACACCATACCCTATCCCAATCTCATTCCAACACAATACTCACAACACCCACACTCATCACCACCACATTCAACCACACCACCCATCTCACAACATCTATATCCAGCACCACCACACAGATCACATAAATCAGCTCACCACAACCTCTTCAGATCTACTACTCACCAAAACCCGCACATATATACTGCTCATCACAACCTCTTCAGATTGGAAAGAGAGAGAAAAAACCCCCAAATCCTCTCCCCACGCCGGTACCAGTTGGCACCGAGGACTGCAGCATCGTAACAGCATTGCGACGGCACCGTTCGCAGCAGCATTGCGACGCAGCGTTGAAGAAAAATAACAACGCCAGAAAGAGTGAATGCAGCCGACGATGAGATCGAAGAAACCCACCGGAGATTGAAGAGCGATGCGAAGGAACCAGCGAGTGAGGTTGCTTCAAAGGAGTAGAGAGAGAAAAGATAAATTGCCGCCGGTGAGTTGCTTCAGAGCATTGTCGCCGTCGTGAATCGCCGCCATCTTCGGTGATTTATTGTGAATCTGTGATAGGGAGAAGGGAGATCGAAGAAACCCACTGGAGATCGAAGAGCGACGCGAAGGAGCTAATGAGTGAGGTTGCTTCAAAGGAGTAGAGAGAGAAAAGATAAACTGTCGTCGGTGAGTTGCTTCAGAGCGTTGCCGCCGTCGTGAATCGCCGCCATCTTCGGTGATGTATTGTGAATCTATGATAGGGAGAAGGAAGAGTGCACTAAAAGACGGTAGAGAGAGAATGAGAATGGATAAAAATATTAGGGTTTGGGAATTAAATTTGAATATTTAATATTTAATTATTATATTAAAACCTGATTTTTGAACAATTAAACTTGGTACTTGATTTTTGAATTGTGATCTTCAAAAACCTACTACCATGTAATTTTCCCTTTTAAAAAGGTAACAAATGGATCTGGGCCAAGGTTGGCCTATGGGCCTAGATCCGACATTGCTAATGGTTATAATAGTAAGCAGAAGAGAAGGAAAGGTCCCAAGAAGAAAGTAGATTATTGAGATAGAGTTGGCGAGAATAAGCTCCGGAGTTCCTGCATATTCATTTCAAGAGATGCAAGCAAGGTTTGTGAAAACATAAATACGAATATATGAAGGTGAAAGTGAAATGTTTTGTCTTTTTTTCTTTTTTTTTTCTTTCTATAGAACGTCATGGAATATGTTATTTGAATTCTTTTTGGAACAATTAAAGAAATGCATACATGTGTGTGTGTGAGTGAAAATTTAAATATAAATATGAATATGAATTCAAACTTTGCTTCACATTAAAAAGTGATATGATATAATACTTTATTTGTGCTTATATATGAATTAATGCATTTGAATTTAAAAGTGACATACTCTCTCATTTTTTTTAAAAAAATGTTCTACACCATTTCATTTGTATAGTTTTTGATGAGATGAATAGAATTAACGTTTTCATCTATTATGGAGGCAAATGAAAACAAAATGATGAATATAAAAATAGCAAAATGACTAAAATTATTGTCCCAGTTAAAATGTATACGTCATTTTTTTAAGAAAGATTGATATGTAACATCGTTAAAAAGAGACTAAGTTGTCATTGATATGCAATTCTATCAATAAAACAAGAGATGTATCCTTATATTTATATATAAGCTAAATTATGCAACAGTTTTATGGGATTCAAAATGTATATCAATTAACATATTATGTTTCTTTTTTGGAGCTAAACAAGTGACTTATCATTTTCCTTGAAATCAACATTAATGTGATATAAAAATAGAAAGAAGACTATTAAAGAAAAGTGAGAGAAACTCAAAAAATTTATTAATATTAAAAAAAAAAAAAGACGAAAAACTTAAAAAAAAAAAAAAAAAAAAAAAAAGAGACAAGAAAAAAAAAAAAAAAAAAAAAAAAAAAAAAAAAAAAAAAAAAAAAAAAAAATATATATATATATATATATATATATATATATATATATAGAGAGAGAGAGAGAGAGAGAGAGAGAGAGACCTCGATAAATAAATGTTTGTTGGCTTTATAATTTCGCTTAAATGATAAAATTCTTCGATCTTGACATGAGTTGGTGTACAACTTAGTAACCCACTAAATGCATAAGACAATCATTGTTTTAGGTCATTTAAGGTCCAACGAATACATAAAGTAATAATTGCCCAAATTTATAAAAGTTCATACTAACACAAATTAATAAAATTTTATTTTGACAACATTTTTTCCACTTCTTTTAGTTTAACAAACTTTTAATTTTACTATAGAAATTATGTTACATGTGCACACGAAATAACTTGAATGATTGATCGTCCAAAATATTAAACTTTAAAGTCAATATATGTATGTAAGTGTGTACCTTTTTGCGTGCTTACGGATTAAATTTTGAATTTAACCACATTCAATATTTTGTATAATTTCCTATATATATTATAGTAAAAAATATAATACAAGTTATAAATATATACAATACTCTATAAATTACTCTCTTAGTCCCATTTATATAGATTGTCTTTCCTTATTTTCTTGTTCCAATTATATTGTCTTGTTTCTTTATTACAAATGTTTTGTTTTGTTCATTCTCTAATATACTCTTATTTAATTTGCCTAATTATAATCAATTTTTCTACTTAATTTTGAAATTATAAAAATATAAATAAGAGTAGACTAGAAAAGTTTTTGCAAAAATTTCTTTTTCAATAACATTATGCCCCTATTTGGTAGCAATTTTCATCCCAAAAAATCAATTTTTTGATCGTTATGTTACTATTTCAGCCGTCATTTTTTACTTCTTCACTCATATATGGAACCCACTTTTCTCTCTAACGGTCAAAAAATTCATTCTTATAATTACTACTGAACAGGCCCTAATAAGATTTCTTAATCCGCATGAAAAGTAAAACAAACTTATATAAATGAGACAGGGATGAAGGGAGTAATAAATATTCATTTATTGATAATTTAATAAATTATTCATTTATCGATAAATTAATAACTTCTCTAAAATAATAATTTTTCTTAGTCCCAACATTATTATTTTATCGAGATTTTATTGTAAATATATATATATATATTTTTTGTCTTAATTTTCAAGGTGATTACGAGATGTCAAGCAAAGATAGAATATTACATTTTTAATATTATTTTGTAGTGCTCATGGCTTAGTTTCCTATATTATTGACAGGGTGGGAAATGACCAAAAAGTTACAACGCGTCAAAGTAAATCATTCCAAACTAATATTTAAAAAATTTCAATAATAGCTAACTTTAAAGATTTACTGATAATCATACATTAATCCAATCCACAAATCACCTATGTCATCTTGAAGCTTGTTTCAAAAACTATATCGAATGATCCAAACGGATATCGAAAACAATTAAAAGCGCGTCTCAAAAAGAGGCAACTAATTCGGTTTTCCTTTAAATTTTTTCAATTATTTTATTAACATTTATTATTCTTGTCCAATAAATTTCTCAATATAATTTACATGACTTTATTATGATATTTATACATGGAGTATGGCGTCAAAAATTTTTGAATCATTACACAAAATATAATAAATTAACATTGAGAATAAGTTTCAAGTTCATTTTAATCCACTTTATATATATATTTATTTATTTTATTAATTTGTTCTTTCGTTTTCTATTTAATCCATGTTTTAAAAAAAATGAAAGAACAAATTAATTATAAAAAAATTATTTAAGAAATTTATTACTCAAAAATAATAAACGTTAACAAAATAATTAAAAAAATTTATTATAAAAAAATATTTTAATAAAATTATGTAAATTATGTTGAGAATTTTATTACGCAAAAGTAATAAACTTTAACAAAATAATTAAAAAAATTTAAAAGGAAAAAATGAGTTAATCGTCTCTCTTTGAGATGCTTAGTTAATTAATTTTGATGTGGAAAAGATATCCGTTTGGATCATTCGATATGCCTACGATATAATTCTTGAAACGAGCTTCAAGATGACGTAAGTGATTTGTGGATTAGACTAGTGTGCAATCATCAGGAAAATTTTTAAAATTAACATGTTATTGAAAATTACAAAGTATTGGTTTGGAACGGCCTACATTGACATATTGTAACCTTTGCTATAATTGAAGGTTTCGTGAGCCGTTAGTGATATAGGAAACTAAACCGTCAATACTTTGAAATGATATTAAGAATGCGATATTGAACTTTGTTTGACATCTTGTGATAACCTTGAACATTAAGACCCAAAAAAAAAATAATAATTTATATATAAAGTAGGGATGGCAACGTGACAGGTATGAGACGGGTCGACAATTCCCACCCCTGTCCCGTCGGCTATTTTTATTATCTTACCCATACCCAATTAAAGCAGGACGACGCGGGGAAAGTCTCCTTCCCCATTTATCGTCTCATTTTTTTTATTTAATTTTTTAAATTTTTTACTTTTATTTTTTATGTCCTTAGTTAGTAAATACTATTATTTTTTTTACCAATTTATTAAAAAAACTTATGTTCTATTTAAAAATGATGATAAATCTATTATTTTTGTTTGATAAAAACTTAAATTTGAAATTAATATTAAATGGGGTGGAAACTATATTTCCCGTACCTGTCACATACCCGCTTTGGGGTAATGAATCTCGCCCCATATCCATCCCATGTACTTGGTTAGGCGGGTATTCCCCACGGATATCGAATTGAACGGATTTTTTTGCCTCTCTAATTTAGAGGGGTAGGTGAACAAAGTGGGATTGATGTGGGGTGGATAAAATAGAGTGGGTTTAAAAAGTTAAATGGCAGATGGGGCGGATGTATGGAGGAAATCAACAAAAATTTTAAATCAAAAACAACAAAGGCATAATGGGTAGATTGTTCTCCTACCTACCATGGGCAGAGAACAATTTTGTATCTATATATGGTAGTGGGCCGCATTTTCCCTATAATTTAAATAGAAAACAATTCACATGTGTATATGAATTTATTTGGTCAATTGATTTTCTTGTATTCACAATAAAAAGTCTTATCTTGTTTACTTTGAAGAGAATCGTACTTATGGTTCTCACATATAGAGAGAACCGTAAATAAAGGTCTCATACCACGTCAGCAAGTAGCAATATTATCCTAGAACAATTTTGTTATTTGGTATATTATACATAATTCTTTTGGCTTGAAAATAAATATGTGTATGTGTGTGTGTGAAAATAGGCATATTTGTAATTGCTAGTTCTTCAAATTGATAGTTGAAAAACGAGCTATTTTGATTTGACTAAAAATATACTTTTGATAGACATTAAATTATTATTTTTATATTAATTACTTATTGGGAACAAATTCATCTTGGATGAGGAATGTGTTAAATGTTAATAATGATGGAGCAACATATACTTGGCTATAATTGCTAGTTGTTTGCAAGCATCTGATGATATGAGTGCCATTTCCCTTTCCAAACTTGCTTGTTTTGCCAGTTAATAAGCACCATAATCAACGACAATCTTCGATACCAAATGAAAATTTTTTTTAATATATATTTGATTTAATATCGACTTTTTAATTATATATTTATCAATTTATATTAAAATCTACTAAAAATTTCCCATTTAACCAAATCAAACAGGGATAAGTAGAAAAGCAATATAAGAGCCCTCTTTTATGCAAACTGGAATACATATTTTGTACAAAACCTTAAAAATGTCAATTCTTTGTATGTCTATGATGTTCCAAAAATATGGGATGTCTTCTATGAACCCACATTTGTAGGACAAAGTGACTTATAATTGAAGGGAACGTGCTATGTGGCGACACTTGATTATTTGACAGACATATCATACTTTTAATCAAAGATTATATGATATTATAAGCTTAATTAGGATTATATATCAATCGTTGAAGATAACATGCAGTCAAGAATTAAGGACTCAAGTTTTTCTGTTAGCCAGCCTTGCTCCTTGTTAAACTTGCAACAATGTTTTGAAAATTGGATTGTATAGAAGGATTTCATTTAATTTTCAATAATCAAAATTGAACTTTAAAAAATTGAGATGAAATCATGTGAGAGAAGAAATCAAAAATTAAGATTATGAGAATTGATTTGAGTCAAAATTTTATTTTTTGTTAGCCAGCCTAAGGGTCTATTCGGTAATGATTTTGAGAATTGATTTTTTAACCGTTAGGAGAAAAGTGGGGGTCATATTTGAGAGAAGAAGTCAAAAATTAAGGCTGGAATGGTGAAATATCAACCAAAAAATCAATTTTTTTGGAATGAAAAATCGCTCCCAAACGGGGCTTTAGCTTGATTCCAAAATTTAGTCGTGAAATCGGGAAAATTGCAATTTTCTTATTTAATACACACTAGGAACTAATCTGATTATAAGTTGAATCAACCCAACGGTTTCCAAATTTTAAACTCTAAAATCCCCAAAAATATCCAACTAGGTTGATTTTGCTCTTTTGAAACGATTAATTACTTTTCACTAAAAAAAGGTGAACTATAATTATACAAATCAGTTCTATTTTGATCATTCGAATAAATATCGAATGAGTACGGTTCGATTTATAGTGGTCTAAATACGGAATAACGCTCGTCATGTAAAATCGTCACATATTTTTGAACCCAAAAAGCTCTAAATCGTGCAACCCTATTTGGTCCCTTTTGCTTCTTTACGTAGTTTTGGTATAAAGTTTTGAATCTGACCATTCGCAAGGTATGGATTGCATATTTTTCATATTAATCATCCTATGCAAACTTTATTTTCCCCCCTTCTTTTCCCTTGTATCACGGAAAGATTATACTTTTTGTGAAGAATTTACTCAACCCTAAGGTTCAATTTCATCTCAAATTGCTATAAAAGCACGTTTGTCAAAGCTTAAAAAGTTCACTTATAAGTGAAAATGTAATTTTAAAATAATAAAAAAAATTATAGTTACGCATTCAAAAATTAAGGTAAGAATTACTTTGAGAAAAGTAATAATTTTACCTAGAATAAGAAACAATTGATTTATCTAAACATTAGAGATAAATAAGTTAACTTTTAAGTAACTATATTTTGAAGTTAAAAATGAATAATCTTTATTGAAGTAAGAATTACTTTTGAGAAAAGTAATAATTCGCCAAACATGATCTAAAAAGATATTAAAAGAATAAATATTGTTAATTTAAGTTACCATGGATTAGTTTTCTAAATATGGTCCCAATTGCTCCTTTTAAGAATATATAAAGATTGTTAATCTCAATGTTCCTCACCAGCTCAACCCAAGTTTGCACCAAACTCGATTATGCCGACAACATTGTAAATAAAAATGAGCTAAAAACTCATTCTTGGAATAATATTGAAAATCTCAATGGTCCTCATCCGATCAATCCAACTATCACAAAATGCAAGAATAATTGTAAAGTTAAAATTAAAATTCGACTTTAATTGAAACTATAAATTACTTATAATGAAACACAAATATAACCTTGATTCCGACAGATCGCATGCTATTGCTTTCACTTATATTTTCAACACTTTTTTACCTTCTATGAATACCTCTTCTCCCAAACTCCTTTCGTCTTCTGTAGCCCACACCTCCTCTCTTACCGTGACGACGTGTCCTATTCTTGTTCTAACCCTCTTCTGTCTCGTTTCTGATTTCACCCTACCTCGTGTTCTAGTTGTGTACCTACCTACAAACTTTGTTTCTATTTTTTTAATTAATTTATTTGATACTTATTTTTATCCCTCTTATTTTATATCTTTTTTTTCTTTCTTTATTTATTACCTATTCTTCTTCTTTTTATTTTATATATTTTTTAATATTTCATAAAAAAATTTAACTTGTTAACATTCCAAGAGAGGAGAAATGAAGGGCCTAAATATCAAAAAAACAAGAGTTGAAGACCCAATTATAATATTGGGTATTGACAGGTGATCATCCTAGCACTATATTTTCCTTAGAAACTTCCTCCTCATTTCACATCAACACCAAATAAAAACCACATCGTGGGACCCATTTTCTTACCCAATAAGTTAACACCACATAAGAAAAGCACATACGACACCATTTGATTCAAACTAGAATTCTTTCTTTAACTTAGCCTAGTGGCCGACCCTTGTGTTATTCCCATGTAGAGACGCAAAGAAGATCCAAAAGTAACCAACTTTAATCTCGACCGTCCATTCACCATTAGTCAATTTTTGTTTATTAGGACTTTGCCCCACCCAGCAAGGCTGGGTTTAGTTTTCTTGTCGAATTCTAAGTTGCTGATTGTTTAGGTTTGCCCCGATCTCTCTCTATCTGCAAATTTCTTCAGTTACCATTCAAGAATCAAATAATCATCTATCGAAATATTCCCACTACAAGTTTCAATTTTTCTCTTTAGAATTTTTAGTCCGTGAACAAAATGTTGGTCCCTCCATGGCTAGAACCACTACTGAACACCGCTTTCTTCACCGTCTGTCGGACTCACAGCGCGGCCGCAAGGAGTGAATGCAATATGTATTGCTTAGACTGTAATGTCGATGCATTTTGCTTCTATTGCCGCTCAGCAAAACACAAAGATCATCGAGTCATTCAGGTATGGTCTTCTTCCTCTTCGTTCCCCCCCCCCCCCCCCCCTCCCTCTCTCTCTCTAAATTTTTACTATTTTATTTTGTAGTATTAATAAAATATGTCACCACTTGTGGTGTTGAGTAAAAAAAATACATAAAACAACTAGGCCAAGAAGTGGATACCAATAAAAGGAGTAAGAGACAAGGGAAAAGAATAGATATAACAATAAAGATGATGATCTCATTGAAAGTTTATAATATTTATTCAAACATTCTCATATTATGCTTGTATTGCGAGCCTATATCCATCTTCTTCAATTTTTAAAGAAAATTTTGAACTCATTGATCTCAATTAAATTGAGCAGTTTTGAGTTTAATACCATTCACAAATTGTCTGTGGCTATTGTTGTATCACCATCTTGTTGTGAATGACAAACCGATAATGGAACTTGTGGATGGAATCATGGAAAGGGAACTCGATATCACTCATAGACAAGAATTAATGACAGTTTGTTAGCCACGGTACTAAGCTTGGCTCTATGAAAGAAGATGTGACCCATCTTTTTTAAGTGTAGGACGATACTTTTAAAAGTTCACTTGGTTCAATATGATTCCGAGTAGCTTATTGAAGTTTAGCTAGAACCCTAAGAGATTTCTTGAGATCAACTCTAAGTTTTGGTAGTGACCTTCATGAGTCCTTGTTCTTTGATCAAGATTGCTGCCTCTAGCATGGTTGAGTCTTTTAGCACATTTCAAAGATCAAAA
>NC_036256.1:4316845-4328222 GCF_002742605.1 Olea europaea var. sylvestris | reverse complement strand
TATATATATATATATATAGAGAGAGAGAGAGAGAGAGAGAGAGAGAGAGAGATTCTTAATAAGGATTTGGCAAAAAGTAGTTAAATGGAATCATAGTAATCCATGTGCATAAATATGAAAAAATGCAAACATATTGTTGTAAGGTGTTGTGTCGTCTTCTATAAACATTTTGGACATTTTCCTCATTAAGTGGTCGTGTATTCAACCAAATTTTGAGAAAATCTATGCATAACAAAGAGACTTCTTTCAAAATTTTGATATTGAAATGAAATTAAAAAGAAAAAAAAAAGAGTTTTAAAAAGTGGGTTGAATTTTAACAAAATTATTTGCGACTTTAAGGAAAATTCATTTGTGAATCTTGCATGAAGAAATTAAAGTTCACGGAATTATGTTACAAGTAAGGATGAATCATGCTAATTAAAGGTTGGGAATTGAGAAGTCCATTTAAAGATTCCGGGGGAACTTTTTTTTCTAAAGGCATGCACTAAAGGTTAGGATTAAGTCCCGTTTGACAAAGCATTTTTTTTTATAGATTATTAGTTGTCGGAACATGTGTTTCACATCTTTTATATTGAACGAATGATATGCATAATATTTTTAAACTATTAAAACTATTTTTGAATATATATATATATATATTTCAACCCTTTCTACTTTATTGTGGATGACAACTTCAAAATACATTATAAAAGTCTTACTTTGACATAACAAAAATCTTATCTAATTAGTTTGAATATAAATATAACAATTCAAATTTAAAAAGTAAAGTATGTACAAATGTGAATATTAGAACACAAAAATCGATTTATAATTTATATTCATTGAATATATTTAAAATTACAAAATATAAAAAGTTATATTTCATTTAATTTGTCGAATGTAGTGAAACATTTAGTGTGTGTTTGAGCCACATTATTTTGAAAGAGTGTTTTTGGAATAGGAGATTGATTGAAAATGTGTTGTTAAGTATCATCATTAAGATGAATTCCCATGATTTTTTTTCCAATAAAAGTTTCATGTTTTTATTTTCTTGAGTAGGTCATGAGTCAATTCTTTATCATATTTTTTATTGGAAAAATTCAGCTTGTGGGCATAAAGAGAAATGGGGATGCAAACTTTACCTTAGATGGTGGAAACAATGAGGTAGTAATTGTTTTTGGAATAGGAGATTGATTGAAAATGTGTTGTTAAAAAATTTTAAAAAAAGATTGAATTTGCTTGCAATATTATTTTGTTAAAGAATGTGCGGTTGAAATGATGTCAAATCACTGTGTAAGAATGTATTTTTTCTAAAGAATGGGCTCAAACAGGGCTTTAGTCTATTTCTTTGGTTTGCTTAAATCCAAGTAAACATATTTCATTATTTTGATTGGATTTAACCTGATTAGATCAGATTAGATTCTATATCATTAAGACATGCACATCTCTTCTAATAATCCCATGAAAGCCAAAAGAAGATAATGATCAAAAATCATAAAAATAATTGATAAGAACTTAAAACTATAAGAATTTCGTGAAGGCATACAACAAAATCTATGCCCACATACGCCTCCTTCTAGTGCAAGAAGAAGAAAAGGCATTCCTCATAGAGCGCCCTTTGGCTTTTAATTATTACTTAATTTTCTCTTAAATTATACAACTCATAATTTAGGGCCATTGTCCCAACAATTATAGGTCACATTAATATCATGTGGGTGGGATGGGATGTGGGTGGGGAGATGTCTCATAACAAAACAATTTCATGTGGAAAGATCAATAATTAGGAAGTGTTGTTGAAAGTTGCAAGGTGTATATATAATTAAGAAATTTAAAGCAAGTCTTTGTGGAATTCATTTTATAGTTTTCATGGGGCCACCATCTCACATGGGCCGATTATATAAAGAACAACTACTTCATTACTCTAATACATGCAATGGGGCATATATATCACCTTTCTATGATTGTTAACTAGTTTAGAGAGCTCAATTAATTCGGATTATTCAGTTTGTTAAACGTTGTTTGATTCAATTTACTATGAATACTATGTCAAATGACGTGTGATTGTACATGATTTGGTGGCAACAAAAGGAGTAGGTAAGTTGTCAATGTTACAAAAAAATGAGCAGGTAAATTGTCACCGTAATGATATTTTTCTAGATAGCATCGAGAAATTTTTAATTCATTTTCGATTAATATAACCTAACAAAATTATATATGTAAGAAAGTGGATTCGCTAAATACAAAATTTTTATCTCAATATAGTGAATTATTAATTTATTTATTTTTATCAATTTTCATGATTTACATATAAAAAAATAACCGTAGTGTTGTATTGATATATATATCTTTTTTACTTGGTAATCTAGTATCCTTATATATGAAGATAATCAATTCGTCTTAAAGAGTTTTAGGCGTTGCCTGAAATCAAAGAAAGCTATGGGAATTTTTCAGACATGAGTTGGCTTCTAAAATTTATCTCAAATCGTATTTTATTGTCTAGTCAAGGGAGGGAAAAAAATTATATTTATATATATATATATATATATATATAAATATAATTTTTTTCCCTCCCTTGACTAGACAATAAAATACGATTTGAGATAAATTTTAGAAGCCAACTCATGTCTGAAAAATTCCCATAGCTTTCTTTGATTTCAGGCAACGCCTAAAACTCTTTAAGACGAATTGATTATCTTCATATATAAGGATACTAGATTACCAAGTAAAAAAGATTGATAAATCAATACAACACTACGGTTATTTTTTTATATGTAAATCATGAAAATTGATAAAAATAAATAAATTAATAATTCACTATATTGAGATAAAAATTTTGTATTTAGCGAATCCACTTTCTTACATATATAATTTTGTTAGGTTATATTAATCGAAAATGAATTAAAAATTTCTCGATGCTATCTATTACTTTGACATAACAAAAATCTTATCTAATTAGTTTGAATATAAATATAACAATTCAAATTTAAAAAGTAAAGTATGTACAAATGTGAATATTAGAACACAAAAATCGATTTATAATTTATATTCATTGAATATATTTAAAATTACAAAATATAAAAAGTTATATTTCATTTAATTTGTCGAATGTAGTGAAACATTTAGTGTGTGTTTGAGCCACATTATTTTGAAAGAGTGTTTTTGGAATAGGAGATTGATTGAAAATGTGTTGTTAAAAAATTTTAAAAAAAGATTGAATTTGCTTGCAATATTATTTTGTTGAAGAATGCGTGGTTGAAATGATGTCAAATCACTGTGTAAGAATGTATTTTTTCTAAAGAATGGGCTCAAACAGGGCTTTAGTCTATTTCTTTGGTTTGCCTAAATCCAAGTAAACATATTTCATTATTTTGATTGGATTTAACCTGATTAGATCAGATTAGATTCTATATCATTAAGACATGCACATCTCTTCTAATAATCCCATGAAAGCCAAAAGAAGATAATGATCAAAAATCATAAAAATAATTGATAAGAACTTAAAACTATAAGCTATTTCTAAATTATATTTCATTGACAATTTAATAAATGAAAACACACAATTTCCTTGACAGATACCTTTATTTATTTTAAAAAAAACATTTTTTTTATTTATTATTATTTTTTTTTTGGAAGGAGAAATAGTGAGAATGAGAGAGAAGATGGTGGGGATGGAACAAGTAACTATAAGAAATGAAAATGAAGAGGTGGTATGTAATAAAATAAAGTAATGTTATTAGCCACATTGGAATTGCAACCATAGTCTAGATGTTCTTAGATGATGTGCTAAATAAAATTAAATGTGGAACTGTATGAGTTATTTAATTTCACTTATCATTAAATGTCACATTAACATCATTTAGATTGGAGTTGGAATTTCAATGTGGCTAAATAGTATTACTCAATAAAATATTTGGTGAGATTCATTGCATTCAAGTATATCTTTTCATCTTACCTTCTATGTTAATGAAAATTTTTAATTGATTGTATATTATTAATATAGCCCTTGTTTGATGGCCTTTAAATTAGAATTCTTTCTTCTACATATTATTTTCATTCACACAATAAAACATTCTGCGTGTAAATTTAAATTTTTTTCCTACTTTTTAATCACAGATTCTCCAAAAATTCACAATTCAAAATTGGAAATAATGGCCACCAAAACTTTTTTTTTTTTTGTTAAGGGCCACCAAACATGGGGGATAGATAAATTAATTAATTAAAGGAAGGTAATTATAAAGATTAATTATATATTATAATATTATTAGCACAAAACAAAGTTAGATTAAGAGGATTGACTAAGGGCATTGTTGACAAATGACCAAAAAATGTATGGGTGAAAGTGAAAACTAAATATGTCATTAAGTGGGTTTCAAGTGAGAGTATATTGACTTTATTAAGTGCAAATGCTGACATAAAATATTGAATCAATCAATATTAGGCCCCATCATAGTCTATTTGCTGAAACCAGAAAAAAAAAAATTAAGGTTGGTTTATAGTTTGTAGAAATTATATAAAAATAGATCTAGAAAAAAAAAATATCGTATTTGTATTCAATATTCTGATATGCTTTGAATATGTTAAAAAAAAAAAAAAAAAAAAAACTTTTTCAAGGGTTTGCATTTTTCTCATATTTCGATCAAAATGGTGCAAATTGATTCTTCAAGTTCATGTACACTATATATTTTGCAGGCTATTCAATTAATGGAGTAAATAAATTATTTATGTTCATGTACACTTATTTGTTTTCAAGATTCTATATTTATTCTGCGATATAAATTTATTCTCCAGGTTCACGTAACACACTTTTGTCAAGTTAACTTTCAAGATCACGTGTACATAAGCTATTTTCGAAAGTACTTTACTTTTCGTTTTTCAGTATGTATTTGACATTCAATTATACATTTCAATGTCTACATGCATGTATAATAATTAACATTTACTTTCACGGGCTTGCATTTTTCTCATATTTTAATTGAACAGGTGTAAATTAATTCTTCAAGTTTATGTACAATTTACAACACTTACATTTCAAAATATTGTACAATACACATTTCTTGTGACTAATTTTTCTGAATGAAAGAAAAATGAAAGTAATGATTGTACATTCAAAAATATTGAATAGTAGGTCATAAAATTATTTGAATTCTATTAATCATTGAATGATGAATAAGGAATTATACAAAATCAGTGAGGATATTATCATCTTTTAAAAGTTTTGGCTTTACTAGGTGTAAATACTATGTCAAATGCCTCCAATTATTTTTTCCACATCCACTCTCTTTTATTGGAACAAAGATAATTGTTTAAACGTATATGAAATATTGGAATTTGTAATCCAATAAATTTGGACAAAATTACACTTGCGTCAAGAGAATTATCCACTAGAAAAACTCAATAAACATAAAATATTTAGCAGTCGAGCATTGTTAGGCCCCACTAGAGTTTATTTGTTGAATCAAAAACAAAATAAAAATAAAAATTAAGCATTGGTTTATATAGGTTATAGAAATTATGCAGAAATAGAGCTAGAAAAAGAAGTAAATATTGTGCTTTTATTTAATCTTCACTACACAGAAATAGCTTTTTGCAACGTTTGGACGTATGTTGCATATCTCAATATTGTCGTAGAGCGAAAAGATATGACAACATTTTAAAAACGTTGCCAAAAGTGTCTTTTGCAACGTTACCAAAAGTGTCTTTCGCAGCGTTTGTTAAACCATCCACGTTGAAGATTTTGCAGATTCAAACCATCCAAGTTTAGATGGATAGATTAACTGCGATGGGACTCAAGAATTCTTCGTTCCATATGCAAATGAAAGTAAAGATTAAGGCCTCTTCATATGTTGGGGAGGAATGAATGGAGGAAGGAGAGAGGCGTGAAATAGTATAGGGTTTGGGTTATTTTGGGTTTCTGTCATTTATTTTATTTGGGAAATTTTTTTGAATGTTTTCGCAACGTTTATTAATTGTTGCGAAAAGGTTCTTATTGCAACGTTAACCAAAAATTGCAAAAATTTCACTTTTCACAATGTTTATCGAATGTTACGAAAAATGGAACTTTTTGCAACGTTTCGAAGAACCTTTTTGCAATGTTTACTGAGTGTTTTCGCAACACTCAGTAAACGTTGCGAAAGGCGACAATAGCAACACTATTTAAAAAATATTGTCAAAACTCAATTGTGTTAACCTATGTCAATATTCACTTATTAAAATGTTGTGATAGACCCCTTTAACAACATTTAACTATCGAATGTTATCTTTTATGTGTTGCAAATTACCATTTTTGGTGTAGTGCTTCTAGATATGCTTGGATATATTATGGAAAGTAAAAATACTTATCAACTAGATGTTTCATTAAATGGGTATCAGGTAAGGGTATATTGGCTTTATTAAGTGCAAATACTGTCTACGTCAAATGCCTCTAAATTTTTATTTTTGTTTATTTATTTATTTACCTCCACTCTATTATATTGAAGTGAATTTAATTGTTTAAATGTATATGAATAATTGAAAATTTAAATACGAAATTGAATAAATTTGGATAAAATGACACTTGCGTTGAGATATTTATTCACCATCAAAATGCTATAGATATAAAATATCGACAATCAAACATTGTTAGGCTCGTTACAGTCTATTTGCAGATTCCAAATATTATATATATAAATTCAAGTTTTCATTTATAGTTTGTAGAAATTATGCAGAAATAGAGTTAGAAAAATAAATAAATATTGTGAATTTATTCAATCTTCTGGATATGTTATGGAAGATAAAATACTAATCAACTTGTTGTGCTTTGAAAATGATCAATTTTCTAAATAAAAGGGAAATGAAAGTAATAATTGTAATTTCAATACTCTTGAATAGTAGGTTATAAATTTATTTAAATTCTAATAATGACTGAATGATGAATAATTTATTCAAAATCAATGAGGGTATTAATGTCTTTCAAAAGTTCCTCCTCAATCCTTGTGTTTTAAATATTGCAGATAAATAATCAAATTGGTCAAACGTCATTTTTAACCATATATTTAGTTGGACTTACAACTTTTAACACGGGTAACAAAAGAGCTACAGATTTATAATTTCAAATTTATCAAATAGGGCCAATTTTGCAAATTTTCCAAAAGATATAGAAAATTAAGACTACCAACAGATGGAGAATCAAATCCATTATAATGAAACCATTTTAAAATCTTTACCATTACACATTAACTACATTGTTGTCATCAAACAAACATTTTTTGTTTTTATTTTCCGTTTTCAATTTCGTAAAATAAAAAAGGATCCGTTTTCAATTAAGAAATCTGAACAATAAGCTCATTTCAAAGTTTGCTGAAAATTACATTTTAAACAACATTAACACACCACCAAAATTACCAAACTGTATTTCATCTAATTGAAATTAATTTATTTTATCGGCCCCACACCCACGCACACCAAAATATTCACTAACTCCATCACCACCATCTTCTGTACATCATCACACCACCGCCACTTACATGATCGGAGTTGCATCAGTGAATAAAAGGTGCAACCACGATCCCTATCGTGGTATATTATCTCTACAAGCTCTAATCAAAAGTTGATTATTGATGCGTGATTTCGATTTATTTATGCCTTTTTTATCGCATGGACCACTTCCTAATGATGATATGTTTCTTTAACTTATATAGTTGAGTAAAGTCCCTTTTGCATAATTGTTTTTGAATGAAAATCTGCATGCATACTTGTGATATTATGCAAATTATCATCAAATTATACTTGATTTAAAAATAAATTACATAGAATAGCCCAAATTGGGAATCCCTTTATATCCATATTTTACCCTTTGATTTTACTAGAATTGAGTTGTTGTTGCCCTAAAATTAGAGGGAATAGAAATAAAGGTAATCTTGAATTGTAACTTACATATGATTTAACTAAATGATTTCCTGAGGATGTGGCTTGCGAATCTGTCCTACTAGCCCATCTTAATGTTGTTACCGATTGCAAATAATTATTTTGATAAGTAACATTTTATTTGCATAAAATTTGACACATTTTCAACTTATTAAAATCAAATATGTTAAAATGGAAGCGAAAAATGCATAAATTGAATTTGATTAGGCAAAAAAGTGGCTCTTTCTTCTTAAAACAATAATGCCCTAATATATTTATACAATAAATAAATTATGTGAAAGAAGTAACTAAGTTAGAGCAAGTGCCTAATTTGTGAAAAGTGTGAAATTTGTTGGGGGTTTGGTTCACATCCCTCGCCATAATTAAAAAGTTTTTGATTGGGCCTCGGGCAAGCTTGATTAAAATAATATTTTTATTTATTTTAATTATTTAATGGGTTAAACTAGCTAGTATAATATGACTGTTTTTTAGCAACTCATTACCAACAATCTATTATCCACAAGTTATTAAAATTTGGAAATATTTTCCGAGGGGAGGATTCATGTATAAGAGTTTAACTATAACTTATTTCAAAACTATGATAAAAGGTTTAAAACTTCAAAAATCATATATTTATTAAATTTTATTTTTGAAATAATTAATTAAAAATATATTTTATAAAGTAAAATAAGGTCACAATTTTATACAATTTGATCACAATTTGTCGAATTAATTGGTTATAAATAATTTCTCAATCACAATTTATTTTGCAATCACAAATTTATCAAACTAATATGTCATATGTTATTCCTTGGTCACAGATTATAAATTTTGTAAGTCACAACTTATTTCTTGATCACAAAATATCAAATTAATTGGAAACAAATTATGTTTATGTTACAAATTATCAAATTATTAGTCACAAATTAACAAATTTTAGTTCACTTTTTATATATTTCATTGATTACATATTGTTTATTTGTTACACATTAACAATTTATTGGTCACAATCAACCAAATCAATTGTGATCAACACCTCACCACTGCTACCAACTGCATCGTCATCGAAACTACGCAACATCTCGACAACAAAAACATCATCTCAAACATGCAACCACCACCATCCACCCACCTACAACAGCCGCACCACCGTCCAAATACCATTAAAAATTCATATTCAAAATTATTACAATCACCACCACAAACATTGCTACCATCGTCGCAGCAGATCCATTACCATAGCCATCACCGCCACCATCTCACCATCATGGCCCACAAAAAATCACAACTTTCACCTCCTCTATCTCCATCTATATTACAGCACCACTACCAAAAATCCCCAAGCCGTCCCTGTCGCCACCATGATCTCAACAAATCCACAGCACAGTAATCTCCACATCGATTCTTCCAGTGTTATATACCGCCAAAAAGCACCTATATTTTAATCTATCATTCCCTTACTCTCCTTCATGAAGGCAACATTGTAATCTCTGCGCCATTGCAACACTTGTAAATTGCAGATACAACACTTCATGTGGCGCTGCAAATAGCCCAGAGTGGTGCCTCTGTTAGCAGTGCTACCTCCACTGCAACAGCACGCCTCTTCACACAAGGGTGGAAAAGAGGTTAAGGGAGAAAGAGATCTCTTCACGCATATCCGGCTCTGATAGGATCATAGAGAGAAGCTTGGGGAGAGAATAGATAGATATAGATAAAGAAAAAAAGAGGGAGGAAAATAATTAGGATTTAGATAGGATAGATAAAGGTGGGATGAATGTGTAGAATAATTTAATTCTTAAGTATTATTATTAATATTTAAATTTTGATTTATATCTGATTTTCGAAAGGAGAACCCTTAAATCTTAATTTTGAATTGGATAGTTTAAAAACTAGGGAAGTACTACATGTACATAATTGTTTATATAATGGTGTCCATAATTACACGTGGCACTGAATTCAACCTTCAATTCAAATTTCACATTTGCATATAAATAATCGGATGATTGCCACATTACATTATGGACACCATTATGTGCAATAATTATGTACAAGTAGAATTTTCCTAAAAACTAGGGGTGGGTGTAATTTTCACTATTTTCTGGATCATGGTTCATATATCTATCAATATAAACACACATCTAGTTTTGAAAAAATTAAATCAATAATATGAAATTATCATTTTCATATTATGTAATTTTTCATACTCGAGTTTTATGTATATATCTATTTTTTGAAGTACACTTGAGAGTTCTGAAACTATTCGTAATTGTTTCTTAAGTGATTTGGTTGATCGTTGTATCCTGGAAGTGTTATCTATAGAGGTCGCAGTAATTAACTACGGGTAATTTCACTATAAGACATTGTGCTATCACGAGACTCGATTAATCGATAAATTCTACTTTCAGCATTTTACAGTTTTACAATTTACTGCAATTAATTATTTTTTCACATTTTCAACATTCATCTTGCAAGGCACGATGGCTATGTCTCATATATAATAAGAGCACTCAATATTACATAGACCAACAAACATATTGATATTTTGAACTTCCTTTATATGAAACTTAATTCAAAATAAATGCAAAAATAATTTTGAAGTGAAAATGCCTTGATATCGAGATATTAATTGAGTGAATGGAAATATCAAATATTATCATCTATATGTTATTGGTGGAAAGTTGTATCTCAACAGACAACCCTTGAAAAAGATATAACTATTGAAATTTGTCTCTATATGAAGAAACACACTTATTAAAAAATAAAGATTTTTAAAATCATGATCTTTCACCTAAACAGATACATCTATTCGAAAGTAAACAATTTCAAAAGATACATCTATTTGAGAGTAACAATTTCAAAAGTCATGATTTTTCATTTAAAAGGACACTTCTTTCAATAAAAAATATTTTAGAATATTATGTCACATATTACACCCTGATTAATAGAATATTTGATCATGCTATTATATTTTCAGTAATTTTCGCATGTAAAGCGTTTCAATTATGACTTTAATTTCTCATTCACCAAAAATTGGTTCTAAAAATTACAATGATCTACTCGCAAAGTAGAATAATTTTTGCCTTCGAATTTCTGTAATCATCTAATGGGTCTCGCTTAACCATTTGGACAAAGATAGTCAAAACCTACATTTTGAACCGATCTCCAAAGCTCGTTGCATAAAAAGTATTTATAGGATATTAGTTCCAATGCAAACTTTTGATATTTTCTCTAGTTTAGCATCCTTTGTAGGGAGGGCAATAAAACCCGTCCCATCCCGAGCCGACGGGGCCCCGCCCCGAATGGGGCAATAAAACCCGCCTCGAACGGGTTGGCAGGGTGGGGAATGGTGGGGCATCCCGTCACGGGGCGCGGGACGGGTTAGGGGAGGGGTGAGGAAGGAAAAAAATAAAATATAAAAAGATTAAAAATAATTTTATTTCTAAACAATTCATCCGTTAAAAACTAATTTTGAATTTGTATTTTATTCTCTAATAATAACATAATTCGAAACTTTGAA
>NC_036256.1:4293691-4316839 GCF_002742605.1 Olea europaea var. sylvestris | reverse complement strand
CACAATTGCAATCTACCCTAAATTATCAAAATCAAGTTCGAAAATTCACCACAAGTCATCGTGTCTACTCCATTTCAAATATGCTAGTTTTTGCATTATCCACCCACTGCATGAAAACGTTCTAACATCAATTCGAACATGGGCCATCCAACTCCTATACCAATCTAGCGTAGTGTATTGTTATCAATTTGTCCAAAAGTTAAAGCTTACGCAAATGCAATCTACCCTAAATTATCTAGAATCAAGTCCAAAAATTCATCCCAAGTCATCATGTCTACCCCAATTCAAATATGCTATTACATTAAAACATTTTCCCATTAGTGCTCACTCTATATTCAAGCTATTTGAAGCTTTAACGAATCTAAGATGAAAACCATTAGACCAAGTCATTATAAAATTTAAAGATCTAAGGATTATATGCCACGAAACAAGAACAAAGACGCTAATACTTATTTAGTCCCTCTTTGTCTTTTATAAAATCAAAACTATTTTTAACATATTTTAATCATACATTTACACAATAAAATATTTTACATATAACTTCAATTTTTTTTACTATCTAATTACGCACTTTTCAAAAGATCACTATTTCAAAATTCATTTTTTACCTTAAAAAGACTTTTTAATGAAAGACAAATTAAAGGCTTGCTAAGTCCTTATTTGACAATCATTATTTTGGAAAAATTAAATTTTGAATAATGACTTTTGGAGAATACGAGTTTAAAAAATAAAGAAAAAAAATTAAATTTACATATAAAATATTTTATTGTACGAATGCGTGATTAAAATTAAGGTCCCATTAGATTCTCTTTTTTTAAAATGTATTTTTCTCTCTTTTTTTCAACCACACATTCTTCATTGAAATAATATTACATGTAAATTAAAAACTTTTCATCCATACATTCTACATTAATTTACTATTATAAAATTTATTTTTCCTTAAAAATGAATGTCAAACAATATATATATATATATATATATATATATATATATTGAAAATAATTGTGGTCAACCGTACTAAAATATTCGAGACCTTCTCCGGTTTCGTAGAAAGTATAACAGGCTTGATGGGAAATTTCCTCAACATTTCTTTTTCCAATTAGCAATGTATTCTCTCCACCAATGATACCCTGTCACGCGACGCGCGAGAGAGAAACAACGAAAGATTAGAGACAAGAAAATCGAAACCACAAAAGAAAAAGGAAAAGCGTTTAGGTGAATTTCTCTAGGGTTTCGATTTTCTCCTTGATTGATACGTCTTCAAAGCGATGTTCAAGTCCTTCTGGTAATCGTTTCCTCTCAATTTTTTTTTTGCTTGTTTAAATACGATTTTCCTCTGAAGAGCTTCTGATGTTCAATTTGTTTTTTGTTACTTATATATATTTTGGTGAAAAGACTAATCTTGATTATTTTTTTCTTTCTTTTCTTATTTACTCGTTCTAATTGATTATGTAGTGAAAATTTGGCGCTTATAATATAATTTATGGCTTACAAGTTCATTATCTGACCCTTTCGATTTACAAGAACATCTGCACTCTCTGAGTTGAGGAAGTTTATAGAAATCGCCATTTCTTGATTATAATCAATCTGCTCTTTGGATTTACAGCATGTATCTTGTACACAGCAGTTATTCCTACATATGTTTATTCAATTGATTTCTCTAGGCATCAGTTCATTTAAAATCTTAGGGATGTAGGTGAGAAACCCAATTCCTAGTGCAACTGGAGAGATACCGGTTGTGATCCATGGAACCCCAGGTGGAGATCAAATCAAGCTCTATGATTCGTTTGTGCTCTTTAGGTCTGTCCCTGATAGTTGATTCTAGAATTACATTTCTGATCAAGCCTAAAGCCTGTACACATTCATTCTGATTTTAACGTTGATGGATTATGATGACTAATAAGGTTCTGCCATAGAATAGCAAATCAAGCATAGTCTACTTTAGATCTTTCTTCTACCCTCCAAATCATTGGCGAAGACTATGTTGGTGTGACTTATCTTGAAAAAGTGAAAGTATATAATTGCACATTTTTTAAAACTAATCTGTTTGCAAGATTATGGAAAGAGGTCACTTCAGAAACATGTCGTACAACATGGTGTCTTAAAATGTAACTGTTGGTCTGTATAAGGCACCGTGGTTAGTTTTACGTGGTTGATGTCTTTGTTGTGTTTGTTTATGACCTGGGTTAATTATGCTGGAAAAATAAAGTTGTCTACAGAGGAGATTATACAACATGGTGCCATCGGGACGGTGGACCAGGTTTGTTGAGCATCATAGTCTCACTTGGAACAGTCATGGGAAATTCATTCAATTTTTCCGCAGTTTCTGTTCCTGTGCATTTCATCTTCTTGTTATTTTCTCTTTGTAAATCTCAAAAATGCTTTCTGTTTTACAAGGAAATTGAATGAAAGATACTGATGTTAGTGGTGTTATCTTATCTAAGACACACAAGCTTCAGATCAGGTGTTTGTTAATGTGCTTTAATTGCATTTATCCACAGGGGTTCTCAGGAGCAACAAACTCAGCCACACCCGCAAGAAATTTCTACAGATTCGTGGTACCCACCATCTGTTGTCAGTTCAACCAATTCTTCACTTCCCACAACACCCAGTGCCAGCTCTTCCAGCAACTTCAGCATACCAAGGCCCCCAGATCGATCAAACTCGATGTCAAATGTCTCACCTGCAGAGGCTGCAGGTATCATAGCACTGTTGAAAGATAAAAGGTGAAGTCTTGCTATCCCATTTCATACCATGACCTTTTTACTGTCACAACTTTGTCCTTATCCTAAACATCACTGGATGATTAATGATATCTTTAGTTCTTCATATTCAATTTACAAATTTCCAGCTCTTTGTCCACCACTGGTCCAAATTTTCTACCTTGACTCATGATATTTTTACTCGATCATTTGAATAGTTTTTGTTGGGATGTTTGAAATGAAATGATGACCTTTGCACTTGTATGGCTAAAGGGGCCAAACTGAAGTTTGGTGGGGTTGCTTATATGTAATAAACTGTGGAATAATTTAGATACTGATTTAAATCATCCAAAAACCTGCGAATGGGATTGATGTAAAGGCGGGATTCATCGCAGAGAAGAGATAGTATTTCATAATCACCAACAATAAACTAAGCCTTATTCCATTTCCATGATTTAGAATATGAGGACAAGTTCTTTGTAATAAAATCACAGAAGAAACTTCACATGCATATATATTGTACCCGACCCCAACATAGGATAAGTATACATGAAAAAGAATTAAATGAAGCCATAGGTATAAATTAATACCGATTTTCAAGGATTGGTAATTAACTATGAGCTCTTAACCCTTGGATTTCTATATTACACATTGTAGTTTTTGTCACATTCTTGTTTGTTTGCTATGTGCAGTGTTGATGACCTTCGGAAGCTTTTGTCTGACAAGGATGCATATCAACACCTCTTCCGTTCACTTGAGCCTGTCAAAACTCAAAATAGGGTGAGATGTGTTGTGAGAATTATATTTTTCAATTGAATTTTTGTTTCTTTGTTCCTTGTTTCCTCAAGGTTATGAAGATCTACAATTAGTGTTCAATAACTGAGAGCTTGTTTTTGTCCTTTATGATTAAGCCAAAATATTTAGAAATAATTTGCACTTTACACATGTTTGTCGGACGAACCTGTTTGATGATGCTTAAAAATAAGTTAAACATACTTATAATAAATTTGCATTTTAGACATATTTGTCTAACCATATGAGTTTCTTTTTTTCTTACTAATAAATAAAAAAGTTAGTTAATTTGGCTGGGGGTAGCTACTCAAATCATTTTACCTGTAAAATGACTTAAACACCCTCACTAACTTAACAATATTATATTATGCAAAAATAATAATAAAGTAATTAAAAATCATTAGTTAAGTAATAAAACGTTAAACTCTTAAATTGATAAATAGAATCTGTATATAAATTTAAATTAAATATGTATATTAAATATGAGTTTCTATGTAACAATTTAATTAAGGCCCCGTTTGACTCTCATTTTTATCAAAATACATTTATCTCTCTTCTTTTTGACAATACATTCTTCATTAAAATAATATTACACATAAATCAAAATCTTTTCCGTATTTTTCATCCACATTCTTCATCGATCTACTATTTTAAAATTTATTTTTCCATAAAAATGGGTGTCAAACACCCTCTAAATTTTTCTACAAATAGTAATAATTATCATAGGGCAGCATATATTTCAAAATTTTCATCAGTTAAATAATGAACTTCTTGAAATAGTAGCTGCTAAATCAATTTAGCCCCTGTTTGGTGGGGATAAAAATTAGAGTTTTAGTAGATTTTTTGATAAAGTTGGTGAAATGTTTAGTTGCAAGTTGATAAAAGTTGTGGGTACTATGAAATGTGTGGTTGAAAATGAGTTTGAAGAAAAAATGAGTTTTTAAGAATTGGGGGCCAAACAGGGGTTTAATAGATTGATTATTAATAAATATTTTCAGTAAAACTTTAAGTATCTGACATTATAACTCTACTCGTGAATGACCATTTTGCCAAACACTAAAACAACAAATATTTTGAGATTATCCAGTAGGATCCCATGTCCATAACTTGGATTAGTTATATAGAAGTATGTTATATGAGTTGTTGAAGAAGAAGGTAAGTAAGAAATTCCAGTTTTTTATTCTATGGGACACATCAGGTTTGCTGCATGTACGCAATGTAAGGTATAGTCCTGGAATTTGGTAAAAGTTTGGAGCAAATGTATAATGAGGAATTTCTGTTTGCATTGTCTTTGATGTATAAATTATATGCTGCTTCAGAGGGCGACAAAGATGTGTAACTAGAGTTGATATGTATTATATATTGGAAATATTGATGAAACTTTTGTCAGCTGGAAGGCTTAACATTGATTTTTGTTACTTCCTAGAATTGGCCATTTTCATGTGAGATGTAGGTTAAGTACCTTGTACAGGGAAAAAAATAGCGTGTAAAAAAAAAAAAAATACCTATCCTCTTGCAAATTGAATTGCTTGAAATCCTTATGTGCTACTTCGTGATTTCCATCCATTAAGGGATCTCATATTTCTGTTTGATTACACATTGAAAAGATTATAGGCGCAGGTTAGAGGTTTGCCTGTGTTGGTTGTGTATTTCTTAGAGCATGTTTGGGAAGTGTTTATAAGCTGTTTAAATTATATATAGATAGAAATGAGTGTGGATAAGTGGGTAGTCTTGTGAGTCCATTGAAATGTGTGGATAACAAGTGGCTGTAGTGTTTATAAATAGTTTATAAACATGAGCCAAACATATGGTGGGTTAGTCCACGCTGTTGAGGTAGTCGTTGCCTAAGTTGATTTTTGCATTACTCTTGACACATTCTCCTTTTGTAAATTACTTAATAGGTGAGAGATGAACTTCGGAACGAAACACTGCAACTTACTAGTAAGTTTACAAGTCACTTCATTTTCTAGTTCTATGTACAACTGTAGCGTATCTGTTACGAATTATAACATTTTGTAGGAGCAAATCTGGAAAAAGAACCACAGATAATGGAGCTCAGGAATCAGGTATGTTCATCTGCGCTCAGTTTTCCCTAATTCCTGAACTTACATCAAAATTTTAACACTTTCTACTCTTTTTTTGCGGATGCAGTGCAGAATCATCCGCACAACTGAGCTGGCTACTGCCCTGGAAAAGTTGCATGACTTAGAGAAGAAGAAAGAGGAGATTCTGAAATTTTATTCACCGGTTTCCCTCCTTCATCAACTTCAAGGTGAATTAGAACTGTGAATTATATCAAATTCTGCTTTCTGATGAAAAGATACTGTTGTTATGTTCAATTTTCATTTTCAGTTTGAAGTTTCGTCATATGGTAGTTTAGTCTGCTGAGATTACTGAGCCCTTGTTTGATTCCCATTAAATTACATTACATTATATTCTTTTTTTCTCTCTCCTACTTTTAACCACACAATCTTTCATAAAATAATATTACACGTAAATCGAAAATTTTTCCTTCTTTTTCAACCACTCATTTTTTCAACAAAACACTATTCCCCCCATTTTCATTACCAAAAATGGGGGTCAAACAGGGGCTAATTAGTTTTTGACATTTATTAAACAAATGATTTCTCTTTCTTCCTGCTGAAAAGCAGCAAAAGAGCATGGGCATGGCACCTGAGCATTTGTCCATTGCTGGGGATATTTGTTTTTCTACATACATGCAAAGCTCAATCATTTCCAATATAAGATGAGCACAGATGCAAATGTTACCATCTGTCTTAAATTCTGCAATGGTCTCCACCGGCTTCTAGCATTCTGTCTCTAGCCTTCTATAACCACTCGAGTACTGAAAAAAAAAAAAAAAATTTACAAAAGATGCCATTGAACACAGTATTTCCCTAAACATTCTGGAACCATACATGAACTCGTAACTATTTCTAGACCATCATCTTTCATAAACCCTACTATCTATTACTCTAAAGATGCATCGAATAATTTGTTTCTTCATTTTCTCCTCTCTATAAATCACCCAAATAAATTCTTCAGAAACAAACAATCTAGATTTCACAACCTACATGTAGAATTCTTGGTTGGCTTTACTGGGAAGTTGAGATGCACTAACCTGCTATTAGTAATATGTATTTTTTATACTAGTCATTTTCTCAGAGAGAGTTTCTTTGTAGTTAGTCTAAATAAGTTTTATGTAAGTTATTATTATTTCAGAGGCAATGAATGAAACAGAAGAGGAATCTGATGCCCTCCACAGGCAGCTTCTTGATAAGGAGATTGATATGACATCTTTTGTACAAAAATACAAGAAGTTGCGCTGCACGTACCATAAGCGCGCACTTACCCATCTTGCTGCAAAGACAGCTATAACCAACTAAGCTGTGATGCTGTAATGTATTGGATATTTGTACTGCTTTTCCTTAAACTTGTATAACATTGTTCCATAGGCAAACAAGTCTTTTAAGTTTTGCCTATTTACTTCGAAGTGTTTTTGATGAAGACATCACTTGTTTGGACTCCTATCTATGTTTTGGACTATTATTTATATTTTATTTCATTGGGCTTGTATTAATGGGCTGGCCCAAGTACCATAACCATTAGGCTTAATTTTGTTATTTATACGTTTGTATTGCTTTTTCAAAGACGGTGGATGAATTAATGAAATGAATATGCTTGGTGATCAAGTTTTCCTCCTTTTCTCTTGATTCTTCTCCTTTTGGGTGTCTCCTCCGGTCTTCTTCCCCCTTTCTCTCGAGTTCCTCCTTTCCCCCTCTTGCTGCCTTTCTTCTTCTCTTCCTCTTCTCTCTAACTTCATATCCTGCCGCTTATTTATGTGATGCTACTACTGAAGTAATTGTTAAATGATTCAAGAGATTTCAAAGTCCAATCCATTGATTCTGCATTAAAGTGGTATCGGAGCTAAACTTTAGAATTTTCACTGCATTAGAATGGTTGCAACTACCCAACAATCTTCCCTATGTCAACAGTTAACAGCCAACCCTTCATTGACAGTCCAGCAAAACCCAACATTTCATTCGCTACGATGAACATGTATCTTGCCCATCATCGAGACCCTTGCAACTTTCCAACACCGCAGAGTTCCTCAAAACTTGACTCTCCTACATCCCACGTCTTCATCCAAATTCCCCACTACCGAAAACACAAAACAAAACCAACGTACTATTCACAATTTTTTTTTTAAAAAAGGTACCTCCAAAAGCCCGTTTTCACAAACAATAATCGCCCCCCAATCAATGATCCAACCCCAGCTTCCCAATACTGCGCGACTGCATATTCATCACAAGTCCATCATCTAAAACTGTTGCCTTTCAATAACCTACCTACCTTCATCCAGAGACACCATAAAATCATCCTTGTTTCAACTGGACAACCCCCCACAACCCATTTCCTTCCACAAAATCGGAAGCCTAGTAACACAATACTTTATCAGCAACTACACACCGCACCCCACCCATCAATTATCGACGCCAACTGACATACCACCACCGCAAAATGCCAACCGTTCCTCAGCCAAGTGCCTGATTTGGCATTTAGCAACTCGAGCCACCGACTTCAACATCCAATTCACCATCCACCAGCTGTTCCTAAATCGGTGATCCAAGCAGTCAACTCTCTCCTTTGCCGACCTCTCCACAATCGCCACATTCCTTGCCGCCATCTTCATCAATCAATTCCAGATTTTGATTTTTTTTTTTGTTTTTGTTTTTGTTTTTTTTTGTTTTTTGTTTTCAGCCTCTATTGATTTTGGGCCTTAGTTGTATTTGAGCTGTCTTAATGTTGGGCCATGTGTTATGTATGTGAAATGTTTGCTTTGGGTCTCAATTTTTATGCTCGTTTTGTTTATATGAAAGTGTAATTTAATGTCGTAAGTAATTAAAAAAAAAAAAAGAACAAAAAAAAGAGAGAGATAAAAGTGAAAAAAGAAAAGAAAAGTATTTCTAACAACATTCTGCAGGTACCTCTGGTTATTCTGTTGATCGGTCCATTTACTTGAGCGAACAAAAGGGAAGTTACTGTTTTCTATTTATCATTGATTTATAATATTGTTTCATTTTAAAATTGTATCAATTAAATTTTTGTGAGCTGTTATTCTAATAATTTACCTAAAGTCACATGACTGAATTCCTTGATTTCGTCAAAGCCCCAATTTTACCCCCACTTATTTAGGTGATTAGGTTTTGATTAGTATTTGATTCGTACTTTGTTATTTTACATAGATCAGTAGTATTAGCTTGCCATATTTTGATTTATTTAATCCTAAAATTTAAAATAAATAAAAAGAAGACTCAAATTGTTATTTTCTATTGCTTACACTTATTGTTCATTGATTTCTCTATTGCATGTCATTTAGTTTCTAATACAGTGCATGCATAGTGGTCGACTGATCGTCTTGTCATTTCTAATTTCAGTACCTGAACATGGACCCTTCACAATTTGATGCACTCACCCGACAAATAGCGGCTATCCAAACCTAGATGACTGCTACTCTTGAAGAGAGTAAGGTCCGCTCTACTAATTTGAACAATTTGTAAGCAAATATCTCATTCGTTTGACGTTGATAATTCTAAATTATCTCATAATAGACATTATTGTCATCGATGAGGAGATCGAAATTTTTTTCGATACGATCATAGTAATAGGGATCAAGTTAGTCGGCGAGAACAAGTCTATGATCGTCACGGTACTCATTTTCTTCCTCGTCATAAGGAGAATTTCTTTAGGGACACAAAATTAGACACTCCTACTTTTGATAGTTGCTTAGATTTTGAAATTTTTACTTGATGGACTGTTCTTGAACAAGGAAATCTGTTAGTGACTAAGTATATTGCTCAATTTGAGAAATGTTAAATAAAATGTCATGTCATTGAAGATGTGGCCCTGACTTTGAGTAGGTTTATACAAGGTCTAAGAGGTGAACTTAGGCGTGAGATTTTCTTTTGAGACGTCACTACTCTGGATCATGCTTACTCTTTAGCCTGACATTATGAGTTGATTATTGGTACTCTATATAAAAAGCGTGGTGCAAACCATACAACCATCTCATCAGTGCCACCTTCTCTTAAGTCTAGAAGAAGACCTTCCCCGTCTTATATTCTTCATGCGTAGGAAAATAAGGGTAAAGTTCTTAAAATTCCAAGGACTTCTTCTCACTTGCAGTACTTCAACCAGAAGGACGTTGGTCACATCTCTTTCAAATGTCCTAATCGAGCCCTAGTCATTGAAGTACAAAAAAATGTTATAGATAAGCCATTAGAAGATCTAGTCTGTGAAGCTAAACTTGAAAGTTTTGATGACTTGGATGATAGTAAGGATACCTCCTTAGGTGAAATCCAGACTCTTCCTGAGACTCTAGATACTGTACCCCTTGTGTCCAACACCTCTCGATTACGTGTTATATGTCATACCCTTATCCAACCTAAAGAGCCTAATGATTTCACTAGTCACTTTTGGAGAACCCAGTCGCCTGTGGTTAGCACTAAATTGGAATTCTTCACCGCAAGCCTACCCCGGACTAATGGTCAAAATGAAGTTGCTAACCAAAGTCCTGGCAACTTATTAAAGTCCCTAGTCCAGAAAAATCTTAGGAATTGGGATTTGATGACCTTAACTGTTCAAGTTGCATATAAAAATTCTGTGAATCGGTCTCTAGGTTTAAATCCATTGGAAGTTGTTCATGGTTATAAGTGTAGGTGACCGTTAGACCTTATTCCCATGTCCCCATATGCTAGTGTGTCGATGTTAGCTAAAGCATTTGTATGTCATCTTCATGACTTGCATATTGAGATCAATAAAGGACTTGAAGCAAGTAATGTATCATATAAACTTGAAGCTGATTTGCATAAACGAAAGTTTGAAGTTAATATTAGAGATTATGTCATGTTACAAGCCTGTAGTGTTGGTCCTTATGAAATTTTAAAGCGTGTTGGTTTAAATACATGTGTTATTGATCTTTTATCACAGGCCACCATTCTATTTTATCTGTTAAGGACTTCATTGCTTACAAAGGCTATTTTAACCCCTTTGATCATTTTCTACCTCCACATAAGAATTCCTACATTGAGTTTTGCTATGTCTACTCTAATACCACCAATCACAGCACAGAAAGATAAGATTGATGTTATTTTAGATGATCAGATTGTGTCGACCAATGATAGAGAAATTCGCTACTTTCTTGTTCGTTAGGTGGATCAACTTGATTCTGATGGTACATGGATCCTCAGAAAGAGACCTCAAAAGCGTGATTTAGATTCATTAGAACTTTATAGGAGTCATCAAAATCTTCCTTTGCCCAATTCATCTTGGTCAGATCATATGCTTGGGGATAATTTGCAAATGGCGTTCTCATCATTTGTTGAGTTCCGATATTTGATTGATCAGAAAGATCGTCCTCCGTGGTAGTTCAACCACTTGACAGAGTCGAGTTTTTCTCCCACCCCGGGAAAGTTGATGAGGACATCACTTGTTTGGAATCCTATCTATGTTTTGGACTATTATTTATATTTTATTTCATCGGGCTTGTATTAATGGGCTAGCCCAAATCCCATAACCATTAGGTTTAATTTTGTTATTTATATGTTTGTATTACTTTTTCAAAGATGGTGGATGAATTAATGAAATGAATATGCTTGGTGATCAAGTTTTCCTCTATTTCTCTTGATTCTTCTCCTTTTGGTTGTCTCCTCCGGTCTTCTTTCCCCTTTCTCTCCAGTTCCTCCTCCCCCATTCTTGCTGCCTTTCTTCTTCTCTTCCTCTTCTCTGCAACTTCATATCCTGGTGCTTACTTATGTGATTGCTACTGTTGAAGTAATTTTTAAATGATTCAAGTTATTCTTAAGTTCAATTCATTGATCCTGCATTAGTTTTGCCCTATTTAGTTTGATCTTTCTTTTGTCTACAGGCTTAGAGGGAACATATGGCACTGATTTGTAATGTAATGACACACTGCACTGGAAAAATAATTCGAACTGTTTACTATCCCTTACTACATTTAAATACATCGAGGTTGGTGTAAGATCAATTTCATTACACGCTCATTCTTGTTTAGCTGCTGGGTTAGCAAGGCTTTTAGCTGCCTAGAACCATATGCTATTAGCTAATTTTTTTTTGCAAATATTAGATACATATATCGCTCCTCATTGACATATTTTAGGAGGAAGTGGAGAATTTCTTCTCAAGTTTTACATGTAATATATAATCGCCATTAGAGCATCAAATCGATATGAAAATTTTAGCCATTTAAAAAATAAATAATGTTATCTAGTATCAGTGATGTTAAACATCAGAATAGGTGTCAAAATATTATAGATTCTATTAGGATATAATTGTTTGTATTTAATTGAACTTGTAATTTAATGTTATTAGTGTTGTTAACTAGATTGATGATAAACACCAATAATATTAAATAACATTATTCTTTAAAAATAGGACTTGATTTGAACACCAAGAGCTTATTGTAGCTGCTACTAATATTACACTGCACATGAATTCACCTTGCAAGTCTTATTTTGAAAGATAAAGTGTTTCTAAAATGAGAAACTCTTTAAGTAGTGAGTCCACAGGGCAATTTCCTATTAGTTTATTTGTTGTTGCTTTGATTGTGTTCTCTCCTTCATTGTGGACCATTGGTCAAGCTCCTTAATGAAAAAGGTGCATTTGGTAACGATTGTGTGTCTGATTTGTCATTCTGTGATCATTGTGTGCTTGGGGCATTATAGAACTTATTTCTCCACAAGTGTTCATAAAACTAAATGCATGCTTGAATATGTGCATTCAGATTTGTGGGGTCCTACTAGTAATCCCACCTCAAGAAGAAATATTGTATATTATTAATGATTAGACGAGAAAGGTGTGTGTTTATCTTTTAAATGATAAATCTAACACTTTCCATAATTTTAAAAATTGGAAAAGACAAGTAGAAAACCAAACTAGCAAAATGATTAAGTTTTTTAGAACAGATAATGGCCTAGAGTTTTGTAATACTGAATTTAAAAATATGTACAAAGAAAATGAAATAAAAGGTATAAGATAGTTTCTTACAATCCCCAGAAAAATGGGGTAGCGAAAAGAATAAACAGAACTATACTTGATAAAGTGTGTTGCAAGCCTGGTGTCCCAAAGTCATTTTGGGGTGAAGTTGTTATTACTGCTTATTATTCGATTAATTTGACTCGATCTGCTGCATTGAATGGTGATATTCCTCATTGAAAATGTTATGATAAACTAAGTTATTATTCTACATTTAGAACTTTTTGTTGTGCTGCTTTTTCTCATCAGAGTGAAGGAAAGCTAGAAATTGTGTTTTTCTAGGGTATGCTGAGGGTACTAAGAGTTATAGGTTATGGGATAGAAGCCAAAAGGAGGTTAAAACCATTGTGAGTGGAGATGACACGTCTAGCGAGGGTGAAATGCCCTGTCTTAAGAGTGAATTTGAACTTGTGAGCGAAACAGAACAAGGTGAAGATAGAAACCGGTTTAAAGTAGAGTTAGGAAAACTTAGCACATCTATCCTTGCTACTCCAAATGAGTCAGAGACTCAGGTTCAGGAACCTGAGGTGGAAAATAGAGATGAAGTAGTAATAGAGGAACATCCTGAGGAAGAAAACCCCTTAGCAAACTACAATTTAGTTAGGGATAGAGAGAGAAGGCAAATGAAAGAGCCTAGGAGATTCGAATATAAATCTGAGCTAGCCTTGCTCACGCTAGTTATGAGGAGCTGGTTGATAGAGAGTCCAAAACCTTTGAAAAAGCGATAAAGAGTAAACAATCTGAAAAGTGGTTTAAAGCAATGAGAGATGAGATGAGTTCCTTTAGAATAGAATTAAACTTGGGAGCTAGTACCTAGACTTAAGAATAAATCTATCGTCGATTGTAAGTGGGTCTTTAAAGTTAAAGAGGGTACTAGTGCTTCTGAATCCTTAAGGAGGGTGTCGATTATAATGAGATTTTTTCATCAATTGTTAAGTATACTGCTATTAGTAATACTTATATTTGTTGCACATTTTGACCGGGAAAAACTTGATGTAAAAACTGCATTTTTACATGGTGAATTTGATGAGCAAATCTTTATGAATCAACTGAAATGTTTTAAAGATAAACGTGATCATGTGTGTTTCCTTAAAAGGTCTTTATATAGCTTAAAACAGTCGTCTAGACAGTGGTATAAAAAATTTTACTCTTTTGTACTGACTATAGGATTTCAAAAAAGTATATTTGATCACTACCTGCATTTTCAACATAACGATGCTGATAATAACTATTTGTTTTTATAATTTTATGTGGATGATATGATTTTAATTGGTTCATCACCTAACTGGATAAAAAACATAAAAATAAAGTTGAGTGACGAATTTTACATAAAAGACCTAAATAAAGTTAAGAGAATCTTAGGCATGGAAGTTGAAAGAAATAGGTCAAATTCTACATTGTTTTTGCATTAGTCTCCTTATATTTCAAAGGTGTTAAAAATTTTTGGTATGAATGATTGCAAACTTGTTATGTTACTTTTAACTAATCATTTTGTGTTATCTAAAGATCGGGCTCCATGTAATGAATATGAAGTAGAATACATGAGTAGGATTTCATATTCTAATGTGATTGGTTCTATTACATATTTGATGGTTTGCACTAGACCAGATTTAACTTTTGCTGTTAATACTCTTAGTGGTACATGTCTAATCCGGGTCCCGAGCATTGAGAAGAAAGTGGCTATTAAGGTAATTGAAGGGTACTAGTGATATAGGTCTAAAGTTTGGTGCTCGTAAAGAAAGAGTTAAATTGAAAGGTTTTGTAGATGCGGACTATGCGGGGGATAATGATGGTAGAAAATTGTCTTCCACTTTTGTGTTTACTTTATCTAACTCTTGTGTTAGTTGGAAGTCACAATTACAACACATTGTTGCACTACCCATGACAAAGTTAGAATATATTATTACCACTGAAACTATTAAAGAGGCTATGTGGCTTAGAAATTTACTTTATGAACTGTGTGTCTTGAATGATTATGTAGTAGCAGCATATTCGGATAGCCAGTCTTCTATACATCTATACAAAAATCTTGTTTTTAACAAACCCACCAAGAACATTAATGTTAGACTACACTTTATTAGAGATCTTATCTCACAAGAGGTGGTAAAACTTGAAAAAGTCCATATGCAATATAACACTTCAGATATGGGCACAAAGGTGTTTCCATTGGTAAAATTTAGAAATTGCAAGGATCTTCTAAACATTGGTACTAGTAAATGATTTTCAATTTTATCAGTTCTCCTTTAGAGGTGTCACTAATGGGAGGTATATTTTCTTTGCTAGTCTTCTGACATCAAGGTGGAGGTTATTAGGCAAATTGTTGTCAAATGACCTCCCAGACTATAATGTAAACTAGATTTAATTATTAGTCGGCTTTGTCCAATTGACTAAACAATCACCAACTCCTCATAATTATACAACTCGACCCTAAAACCAATTTTGGGCCATTGGTAACAACCTAATTTCATCAGAGTTGCTTATGGCCCTTTTCGACTCCATTGTCACACCCTAATTTACACTCATATATGTGCCTCATTCTTTTTACCGTGCGTGTTACTTCCTCCATTTTGAGAAGAAAATCGATGCCTCTTTTTCACTATGATTGAGTCCCTCTTCGATTTCTCTTTTTCTCTTGGCCTTAGTGACTGCCTTTGTGTCTATAATAACATCTCTATTCGTCTCTCTTCGTGGGCAATATAAAGCAACCGAAGTTTGGAATTTTGTGCCTTGCTTTGGTTCGACTAGTTTTGGCGGTTTCGTGTGAGGTTTTGGTTGATTTGGAGTTAACTGAGCCCAAAGTAATCTCGTGGTGGTCAAGTTATCACTCTTACAACCATCAAGATGCATGATGGTACTATCAGACAATTAAGAAATGTAAGATATGTCCCTAATCTAAAAAGAAATCTTATATTTTATGGAATTCTTGAACGAGAAGGTCACGTCTTCAAATCTGAAAATAATACACTAAAAGTCATGAGAGGTTTCGTAGTTGTAATGAAAGGACCTAAAAAATGGATTTCACAACCTAATGGATGATGCAATTGCTTCACAAGAAGCTAATCTCCTTAGTGTTATTATTGATAAATCTGAACTATGGCACAAAAGAATAGGACACATAGGAAATACATGTTCGACATATTTGAGTGACCAAAATTTACTTGATAAAGGTTTCATTGAACCTTTAAACTTTTGTCAGATCTGTAAGTTGGGAAAGTCTCATAGGAAAAGTTTTGAGAAGGGTTCACATACAACGAAGAGACATTTGGATTATGTTCATACAGATTTATTGGGGCTTGAAAAGCATCCACTTTCGATGGAAATAAATACTTTCTGTCCTTAGCAAATGATTACTCTAGAAAAGTATGAGTTTACCCTTTAAAGTCTAAATCTAAGACTTTTCATAAACTCCGAACTTGGCTTAAAATTGTGGATAATCAATTGGAAGTTAATAACTTTGAATATTGATAATTGCATATAGTTTTGTAAATTGGAATTTGATACTTTTGTAAGCAAAAGGGAATCATGAGACATAGGACGGTTAATTACACACCCCAACAATGTGGGGTTGCAAAAAGTATGAATAGGACCTTATGAATAAGGTCTGGTGCATGCTGATTAGTTAAGGCGTTGCTAAGAGGTTTTGGGCTGAAGCTGTATGCATTGCAACATATTTGAATAATAGATCTCTATCTAGTTTTATCAAGTTTAAAACTCGTCAAAAACTATTTACTGGAAAGCCATTGAATTTAACACATATTAAAGTGTTTAGA
The DNA here is from genome assembly GCF_002742605.1 of Olea europaea var. sylvestris. NCBI lineage: Eukaryota > Viridiplantae > Streptophyta > Magnoliopsida > Lamiales > Oleaceae > Olea > Olea europaea. The sequence goes on along the minus strand of NC_036256.1, from coordinate 4,300,521 downwards.
CGTGAGCATAACTCACCAAACTGAGGGCAAGTTGGAGCCTAGAGCCACTAAATGTGTTATGTTTGGCTATCCTAAGGGGGTTGAAGGTTACGGGTTGTGGGTTTTAAGGGTACTAGGTATTAAGATCATTAATAGCAAGGACGTTGTATTTAATGGATATGAAATGCCTTGTCTAAAACCCAAACATGGTGATTCTGAGAAAATTGAATCTAACAAAAAATTATAGAATGAGGTAAAGTTGGCAAAACATGACTTCGTTCAATCTAATGAGAATAAACTCGTGATTGATGAGGTAGATATACCTCATGAAGAAACTGAATTGCAAACTGACAGTCCGATGATTGAGAGAATCCTATCCAAGCTTACCAATTGGTTAGGGATAGAGTAAGAAGGAAAATTATATCAAATTCAACATATGAGTCTAAGAACTAGAGTGATTTTGCCTTTGTTTCAGGTGAAGGCATTGAACATTCAGAACCTTCATTTTTTCAAGAAGTTGTATATGTGCCTAAATCTGTTAACTATAAGAAGGCAGTGGAGGAAGAAATGCAATCCTTAATCGAAAATAAGACTTCGAATTTGGTTAATTTGTCTAATGGTCAAAGAATTGTACAATGTAAGTGGATCTACAAACTGGAAGATGGGATTGACTATGGCCACGTTTGGTACCCATTTTTTTCAAAATGCATTTTTTCTCTTTTCTTTTCAACCACACATTCTTTATTAAAATAATATTACATGTGAACCAAAAACTTTTCTTTATTTTTCAACCACACATTTCCAATCAATTTACCATTTAAAAATACATTTTTACATAAAAATGTTTCCCAAACACCCGCTATATTGAAAAAAATTTCTTTGTCATTAAATATAAAACAATCAGATTGATTTTAGCATTAGTTGTTCAATTCATTTAGGAACTTGAACTACTAGATATTCAAACTGCTTTCCTACATTGGGAATTGGAAAAGTATATCTATATGAGTCAACCCTTAGGCTTTGAGGTGAAGGAGAAAGTGGACTTTGTTTGTAAATTGAAAAAGTTTGATAGACTGATTCTTAAAGGATATGTAAACACTGACTTATGGGTAACAAAGATCAGAATTTCCACTACCACCTATTTCTTTACATTAGGAGATAATTGTATAAATTGAAAATCTCGACTATAGTCTATTGTGACACTATATGTAGCAATACTTGAAGCTGTGAAAGAATGTATTTGGTTGAAAGGCATTTTGTACTAATTGAATTTTCTACATTATGATTCTATTATTTCTCATTGATAGTCAAAGTACATTGTTACATAGTAAAAATCTTGTCTATCGTGAGAGGTTAAAACATTTTAAGGTAAAGTATCATTTTCTAAGAGATAAGTTAGCCTTAGGTGAAGTTAGTCTTATATATATATATATATATATAGGAACTAAAATGTTTTTAGTTAGTAAGTTTAAAGCTTGTTTATCAATTCTACATATTGATAATGGATAATTCTTCTGCAGGTACTTGGATGATGATGATGGAACCTTCCACATATTAGTACACCATTTAAGCATACTGTTGGGAGTTTGTATTTTAGAACCAAGGTGAAGATCGAAAGATAAAAACGTGTTTCCAAAATGAGCAACACATGGCAATTTCCAATTGGTTTATTTGTTGTTGCATGGATTGTACTTTCTCTCCTTCATTGCGAACCATTGATCAAATCCTATGGCTATGATCTATTTTGAGCCTTATTTCACATGTGGTTTAGAGTCTTGGTATTCTTCAGTTTAAATTTCCAAATATAAGAAAATTAAGGGGGATCTTGATTTTTACTCTCTTATTCTATTCTTCTATTTTCTTCCATAGATTGAGTGGTTGATCTTGAATACATCTGTGAATCCTTTTTAACATATTGTAATAGAAACTCGAGTCTATATTTAGCTGTTCTGATTGGTTCCTATTCGAGTGATTTATACAATAGGGTTTAAGGCTTTTCAATTTGTGAATAGAACCGATTAAGAGTCCGATATTTGGTTCCATTTGTAAACATTTCTCTTTGGAAGGTGTTTTTTGGTGCACTAGTGGATTGGACTGGTAGCTAAGCCCTCCAGATTAGGCCTTTAGTGTTGAACTGGGTGAACAATTTCGTGTTCTTAGCATTTTACTTTCTGCATTTTAGTTGCTGTTTTGTGGTTTTGTGAACCTGCCTTTTCAGTTGGTTGATTTAACTAGTAGGTTTATCCTTAATACTATTTGCAGTTGCTCACTGCTATAATCGTCCAATGTGGCATACATACGGCGGTTAGTGATTTGATGCATTAATGTGATAGTTTTTTTTATTGTATTATGCATCAAATCACTAACCGTCACATGTATGTGACCACGTAAGCTACTACGGTATTGAGCGACTGCAAATAATATTATTCTTTACTTATACATCATTGGCAAGAAATAATAAATGATAAATTTATAATACACATCTATATTCTTGAATGCTAATTAATTACTATCCAGTCCAACTACCAAATTATAATGGGGTTATTCATAAAATTATACCAAATTTTTCAAAAGGATTGTTATATTCACACCATAATATTTTATTAATTCATACATTTAATTAAATTAAAGGTTCCTAACTTTTATCCACTGTTACAATTATGTTTTTAAATTTTTTTCATTGCATTCTTATCTTCAACATTATATTAATTAGCACATCTTGTCTCTAGTGATAATTTTCGTTCAAAAATTTAGTTAACGTGCGTTAAAACAAGAGTAGAATATTTAATCATGTTTTTATATATTTTTTGCTCATTTAAAAATACAAGGGAAAAATAAGTTTTTTACACTTTCCTAACAAAATATTTAGATAGAATATGTCATCAGGATGTACTAATTAATGAAAGATTGAGACAAGAATGCAATTAAAAAAAAAAAGTTAAAGATCTAAATGTAACAATGAGTAAATATTAAAATATGGCGCATTTATTAAAAAAAGGTAGTGTGTCTCCTCAACTTAGATTTTAATGGATTGTAAAAGATTATAAATTTTAATGAAATTCATGGATTTGAATAGATTTTTGTGAAATTCTTAAAAATGGTGAAATTTGAAAGGAGTTTGTTATTTATAATTTTAAACTTGAAATCCATCCAAATGTTATAAATCTCTCTATTGATAAAATTCATATAAATTCATGAGTTATTGAGGACGCCTAAATTTTAATGAATTTTAAAATCTATTAAAATTTCAATTGAAGAAATCTAGATTTTTTAATGAATTTAATGAAAATTCACCAAAATCTCAATTGAAGGCATTGAGATTTCATCAAAATCTCATTGAAAATTCATTAAAATCTCAATGTCTTCGATTAAGATTCCACCCAGCATTAGGAAACGCCATAAAAACTTCCGCGACAATGCAAATCCTCACTGTTCTGAAATTTCCTTCCCATTATACTCTCTCACTCTGTCCAATTGTAGCACCTTCTCTGTAAGATAGAGGATTTTGTATATTTATTGTTTTGAGGAGAAATGGCGATGGCAACGATGGTAACGTCGCCGCGGGCGTCACTTTACGTAGGGGACCTGCACCAGGATGTGACGGATGCACAGCTTTTTGATGTCTTCTCGGAGTTCAAGAGCCTCGCGTCTGTACGTGTCTGCCGTGATTCCTCCACCGGCCGCTCTCTCGGTTATGGCTACGTCAACTTTATCTCTCCACAAGACGGTACTGTTTATCACCATACATTCACTTTAATCCTCACGGATGTATGTAACATACCTATGTGTGTATGTTGTGCGTGTATGCGTGTTTTGTTCTCTTGGAAGTGGATTGGAATGCGAATTTTTGTGATTGGTTTGCTGATTAGAATTTTGATTTTGTTCTAAAGGCCATCAGATATGAACCAGTGATTTTGATCACTCTCCCAGAAACAAAGAAAAAACTAACTATTCTGATTGAGAAATAAATATTTGAAAAGTCGTACGTTTATGCACATTGATGCATGTTGTTATTTCAGGTGTACTTGCACGTATAAGATTTTGGAATTCCGTTCATGATTTATGGTTCAGTTAATCTGATTTATTGGCCAACTAATCTAAAAAGAAAGAAAAATGGAAAAAGAGAAAAGAGTTGCACAAGGGGCAGATTTAGATGGCCGCCCTAGCTCGATTCCCAAGGGAGATTTTTTCTTCTGTTTTTTTTTTTTTTTTTTGCTGATAATAGATAGAAATTTTGAATTATATATTTGATAGTTCATATTAATAACAAATATATCTAGTAGATCAGCTAGTAAACCCCTTCACTATTAAATTGGATGTTATGTGTTTGAAACTCTTCAAAAACAATATGTTTTATAATTTTTGTAATTCAACAATTTTTACCAAAAGAAATGCAAGGAAGGTGATTCGAACTTGCTATCTTCCTTATATTGATCACTTTATCATTATGACACTTACGGACTTTTAAAACATAATGTAACAAAATAATATATATTCAATTTTATTGGTTATTGCATGTAGAAACATTTTAACCAATGCTTTGTCCCCTTTCTTGATTTTTTTTTTCTCCCCCCCCCCCCCCCCTCTAATCAATTGATTTGAGAGTTTAGTCAATTTATAGTGGATGAATTTATAGGAAAATTGGCCTTAGTGTCATAAGAAATCTTTTAACAAAACTTATTTAATTAATAAAACATTCTACTTTTCGTTCACAAAAAATCGAATTGCGAACGAGTGAAATCATACAAGTATATAAAATTGATATAAGCACATAAAAAATATCATTTGTTAATATAATAATACTTGTTTAATTAACTTTAATTGTAAACTGAATATTGACATTTTGTTAATATATATTGCCTATTTAATTGAAAAATAAATTAGAGCATTGTGCAGATTATGGAACGATTTTTCATCCAAAATGAAAGTTTGTACCTAATTCTAGTGGTGTATATAGTTCTTCTAGTTCTAATCCGTACAATTTTTTGAATGTTATTAAATTAAAAATTAATAAACAATCCTGTTATCACGGATGTTGGCCGTCGATAATAAGATTTCAATGCTCGCTGTCCGCCCTAGTTAAACTCGACCCCTGGATTCACCCCTTGCACTGATTTGTTGATTTTTATTTGAGGAGAGAATCCCTGTTCTATTCTTTAACTGTCAAAACATCCGGTGATTTATGCATAACCTTTAGTAAGCATTCACTGTGTGTACAAGTGATTTGCAGGATTAACTACTGTTAGTTTATCTGATTTGTTTTTCATTGAAGTTGATAATTTAGAATACACTTTCATGTATGTTTTGCTTGCAAATGTAACTCAGTAGTGAGTTGGTGTGATTTAATAGTTGACATTGTCGGAAAATGATGTTTCAGATATTGATTTATTTATTATTTTTGCCTATTCTGTCGGTTATATTTTGATTAGATTTTAGATTGGGTGGCTTTGTCCCTCTATTTTGGCCATTTTTTATGTATAGATATTGTTACAATTCTTTCTCTTTATTTATATTTGTTTATTTATTATTTTTTTTGTAGCTGCTCAGGCTATAGAGGTGAAAAATCATTCTACCTTGAATGCGAAAGCAATAAGGGTTATGTGGTCACATCGTGATCCAGATGCAAGAAGAAGTGGAATTGGGAATGTGTTTGTCAAGGTAAAATTGCTTCTCAAATGAACAGATGATGTTTCTCAATGAGATTTCTTTATTTAATGTAAGATATTACACTGGTTTTGTCCTTTACTGCAGAATTTGAGTGATTCGATTGATAGTGTGAAGCTTCAAGAAATGTTCCAAAAGTTTGGTAATGTATTGTCTTGTAAAGTTGTCACCTCTGATTATGGGAAGAGCAAAGGATATGGCTTTGTCCAGTTTGAGTCTGAAATTTCTGCAAATGCTGCCATTGAGAAGCTTAATGGATCTACTGTTGGAGGCAAGCAGATGTACGTATTATTCCACTCCCTTCTTACACATCCCCGTGTGCGGAAATTTCTGATGGTGCACGTGGTCATTTCCTTAGGACAAACAATTTTTTCTTACTCCGTAGCACAATGACATTTTATTTGCATAGGTACGTCAGCAAGTTTGTAAAAAAGAGTGACCGGTCAGTACCCAGTCCTGATGCTAAGTACACAAATCTGTACGTGAAGAATTTGGGTCCGGGTGTCACTGAGGAAGTCCTTGAGGAGGAGTTCTCTAAATATGGGAAGATTATCAGCTTGGTCATCTCAAAAGATAAGAATGGGGCATCAAGAGGATTTGGATTTGTCAACTTTGAGAATCCAGATGATGCCAGACATGCAGTGGAATCCATGCATGGATCAAAACTTGGTACAGTCACAAAATTCTGTGGAGGTTATCATATGATCATGTTGCGATAACTTAGATGTTCAAAACTCTTTCCTCATCACTGTTGAGCAGTAAACTTGATTTTTGGACTAAATAATATGGGTTTAAGGATTTTGCTTATAGACCCAAATCAATTAAAAGGCTCAACATGTATAGCATTTCTAGAAGCATTATCTAGAAAAATCTATATAAATATCTACTAGAAAAATCTATATAAATATCTAAGTAAGATATGTAGTTTTATAAAGAATATCTAGAGAATTCTAGGAAAATATTTTGATATGTGGTCTAGGTGTCTCTAGAAAATGTGTGGACTAGAATCTTCTTGTAAACACTATATAAAGGGGTAGTGTCCTCCATTTTGTAACAAGCCAAAAAGTGTGTAAAGTCTTCAATTTGAGAAATACAAGTTCCTTTTTTTCACTTCCTTCTTCCTATTAGTGTTGTCCTCTTAAAAGCCTTAGTCAATCCAAGTTAGTAAACCCATCTTTCATCCAACA
>NC_036256.1:4263328-4293550 GCF_002742605.1 Olea europaea var. sylvestris | reverse complement strand
ACGACAATTGGAGTATAAGGATGAAAGCATTGCTCGGGTCGCAAGATGCATGGGAGATTGTAGAGAAAGGCTACACGGAGCCACAAGATGAGGTTGCTCTATCCCAAGCACAAAGGGATAGTTTGAAAGATGCAAGGAAGAAGGACAAGAAGATGCTCACCCTTATCTATCAAGCCTTAGATGAAGGCATGTTCGAGAAAGTAGCTTGTGCTACTACAAGTAAGGAAGTATGGGAGATCTTGCAAAACTCCCACAAAGGAGTTGAGAAGGTGAAAAAGGTTCGACTTCAAACACTTCGAGGTGAGTTTGAAGCTTTACATATGAAAGAATCGGAATCAATTTCTGATTACTTCTCTAGAGTATTAGCTATTGTGAATCAATTAAAAAGGAATGGAGAAAAGTTGAACGACACTCGAGTAATTGAGAAGATACTTAGGTCTTTAGATTCTAAATTTGACTACATAGTTGTAGCTATTGAGGAATCTAAAGATCTAGATAGTATGAGTGTCGATCAACTCATGGGATCTTTACAAGCCCATGAGGAAAGACTAAGGAAGAAAGTGAAAAAAGAGTCATTAGAGCAAGCTCTTCAAACAAAGCTCACTTTGAACGAGGGTGAAGGAAGGTTCAATAGTAGAAGAAGCCAAAGAGGAAGAGGACGAGGCCAAGATCGAGGAAGAATTGCATTCTACAAGGAGGAAAGAAGACAAAGTTCGTTTTCTACTAGAGGTCGCGGAAGAGAAAAATGTACGAGGAAAAATGAAGGACCAAGGTATGACAAATCTCAAATTAAATGTTACAATTGTCAAAAACTTGGTCATTATGCTTCAGAATGTAGAAATATTACTAACCAAGTTGAGGAGAAAGCCAACTACGCTTGTCAGGAAAGTAAAGTAGATCCTGCACTACTATTGGCTTACAAAGGTGAAGAGGGCAGAGAAAAGAATACTTGGTATTTGGATACAGGAGCAAGCAACCATATGTGTGGAAGAAAAAACATGTTTGTGGAGTTTGATGAATCAGTAAGCGGTAACATTACCTTTGGAGATGAATCCAAGATCCCAGTGAAAGGAAAAGGTGAAATCTTGATCCGCTTAAAAAATGGTATGCATCAGTTTATCTCAAATGTCTATTATGTGCCCACTATGAAGAATAACATTTTAAGTTTGGGATAACTCTTAGAGAAGGGCTATGATATTCATTTGAAGGATCATAGTCTTTCAATAAGAGATCAAAGAGAAAATTTGATTGCCAAAGACCCTATGACAAGAAATAGAATGTTTGCGTTAAGCGTTCAAAATGATGTCGCTAAATGCTTAAAAGCTTGTTTTAAAGATTCATCTTGGCTTTGACACTTGAGATTTGGGCATCTTAATTTTGGAGGTTTAAAGTTGTTAAGTAAGAAGAAAATGGTGAAAAGTTTGCCTCCAATAAATCATGCGAATCAATTATGTGAAAGATGCTTACTTGGAAAGCATTCGAGAAAAAGTTTTCCAAAAGAAGCATCTACAAGAGCTAAGAAGCCGCTAGAACTTGTACACTCCGATGTTTGTGGGCCAATTAATCCAAGCTCTCTCGGTAAGAGCAATTATTTTGTTCTTTTTATTGATGATTTTAGTAGAAAGACTTGGGTCTATTTTATTAAACAAAAATTGGAAGTTTTTGAAACTTTTAAGAAGTTTAAAGCTCTTGTTGAAAAAGAAAGCGGATATAGTATAAAAGCCTTGAGATCGGATAGAGGAGGAGAGTTCACCTCCAAAAAGTTTGAGAAATATTGTGAGGAGAATGGAATTCGTCGTCCAGTGACGGTTCCATACTCTCCACAACAAAATGGAGTAGCAGAAAGAAAGAATAGATCCATTCTTAACATGACCCGCTGCATACTCAAAAGTAAGAGATTGCCCAAAGAACTTTGGGCTGAAGCTATTAATTGCGCCGTGTATCCGTCTAACCGATCACCTTCTAGAAGTGTGTGGAATAAGACACCACAAGAAGCATGGAGTGGAAGAAAGCCCAACATCTCTCACTTACGAGTAATTGGGAGCATTGTATATGCTCATGTACCAGATCAAAAACAGTCCAAGTTAGATGACAAAAGTGAAAGGAATGTCTTCATCGGCTATGACTCTCGTTCTAAAGGCTACAAGTTGTATAATCCAACCAATGAGAAGATCACCATAAGTAGAGATGTCGAGTTTGATGAAGAAGGAGCTTGGGATTGGGGTGTCCAAGAAGAAGACTATGACTACTTACCATTCTTTTATGAAGAAGAGCAAAAGAATGGAGAGCAGCAAGAGATTATCAGTCCACCTCTATCACCTACTCATGGAAATGCTTCTCCATCATCTTCACAAGGAGAAGGTTCAAGCGAAAGGACACCACGGATGAGGAGCCTACAAGAGCTATATGAGGTAACCGAAAATCAAAATGATCTCACACTTTTTTGTCTTTTTGTCGATTGTGAACCAATAGGGTATGAAGAAGCGGTGCAAAATAAAAGATGGAGAGATGCTATGGATGAAGAGATTAAGGCTATAGAGAAAAATGACACGTGGGAGCTGACAACTCTTCCCAGAGGAAAGAGAGCAATCGGAGTTAAGTAGGTGTACAAGGCAAAGAAGAACGCTAAAGGAGACGTAGAAAGATACAAAGCAAGATTGGTTGCCAAAGGTTACAACCAACGGTCGGGAATTAATCATGAAGATGTATTTGCTCCTGTTGCTCGTTTAGAAACCATAAGATTAATTATCTCTCTTGCAGGGCAAAATAAGTGGAAGATATTTCAAATGGACGTGAAATCAGCTTTTCTAAATGGTTATCTCAAAGAAGAAATCTATGTGGAGCAACCAATGGGTTATAAAGTAAAAGGACATGAAGGTAAAGTCTTGAAACTAAAAAAGGCTTTATATGGGTTGAAACAGGCTCCAAGGGCATGGAATAGTAGAATTGACAAGTATTTTCTAGAAAATAACTTCACAAAATGCCCTCACGAGTATGCCCTTTATACAAAGGTAAATGAGAAAGGAGATATTTTGCTCGTTTGTTTGTATGTAGATGATCTTATATTTACAGGAAATAATCAAAGTATGATCACTGAGTTTAAGAAGGTCATGGCTCAAGAATTTGAGATGACGGATATCGGCCACATGCCCTACTATCTTGGGATAGAGGTAAAGCAAATGGAGGACTGCATTTTCATCTCACAAGAAGGATATGCGAAAGAAATTCTAAAGAAATTCAATATGGAGGACTGTAAGCCCGTATGCACCCCCGTCGAATGCGGAATCAAGTTGTCGAAGAATGATGAAGGTGAAAAAGTAAATCCAACACTTTTTAAGAGTCTTGTTGGAAGTCTAAGATATTTGACGTGCACAAGACCAGATATCCTTTTTGGAGTTGGGCTCATTAGTCGCTATATGGAGACACCTACCATGACCCATATGAAAACTGCAAAGAGAATTCTTCGCTATATCAAATGTACGCTTGATTATGGCTTAGTCTATTCATCATCTAATGAGTTCAAACTTGTTGGATATAGTGACAGCGATTGGGGCGGAGATAGTAATGATAGAAAGAGTACGACTGGGTACATGTTTTACTTGGGCGACACAGCTTTCATTTGGAGCTCAAAGAAGCAATCGATCATAGCACTATCTACATGTGAAGCTGAATATATTGCAGCTACATCAAGTGTCTGCCATGCTATTTGGCTTAGAAACTTGTTGAAGATGCTTGGAGTATCACAAGAATAGCCAATCGAAATCCATGTTGATAACAAATCGGCATTGGCATTGGCAAAGAACCCAGTATTCCATGATAGAAGCAAGCACATTGATACAAGATATCACTTCATAAGAGAAAGCATTGCAAAGAAAGAAGTGCAGCTGAAATATGTAACCTCCCAGGAGCAAATCGCCGACATTCTCACTAAGCCACTCAAGCATGATGTGTTCCGCAAGTTAAGAACTCTACTTGGAGTAGCAAAATCAAGTTTAAGGGGGATGTTGAGTAGTAAACTTGATTTTTGGACTAAATAATATGGGCTTAAGAATTTCGCTTATAGGCCCAAATCAATTAAAAGGCCCAACATGCATAGCATTTCTAGAAGCATTATCTAGAAAAATCTATATAAATATCTACTAGAAAAATCTATATAAATATATAAGTAAGATATGTAGTTTTATAAAGAATATTTAGAGAATTCTAGGAAAATATCTTGATATGTGGTCTAGGTGTCTCTAGAAAATGTGTGGACTAGAATCTTTTTGTAAACACTATATAAAGGGGTAGTGCCCTCCATTTTGTAACAAGCCAAAAAGTGTGTAAAGTCTTGAATTTGAGAAATACGAGTTCCCTTTTTTCACTTCCTTCTTCCTATTAGTGTTGTCCTCTTAAAAGCCTTAGTCAATCCAAGTTAGTAAATCCATCTTTCCTCCAACAATCACGTGGCATGTTTTGATTAGGCTCACAGGTTATATATGTGGCCCGGGCACAAAAGAAAGCAGAACGTGAACAGATGTTACGTTACCAGTTAAAGGAGAAAAGGAAGGAGCAAATCTTGAAATACCAGGTACAAGGAATCATTTCTTTCAGATAGGCTGTGGGTGTGTGTATGCACATGTTTATTACGTATAATCTCAGTTTTTATTACCTCTTAACATTTCAATTTCAGACTTCAAATGTGTATGTGAAGAATATTGGCGACGACGTCACTGATGATCAGCTACAGGAACGCTTTAGTCAGTATGGCACAATTACTTCTGCAAAGATTATGCGAGATGATAAAGGAATGAGCAAGGGGTTTGGATTTGTGTGCTTCTCCACACCTGAGGAAGCGAACAAAGCTGTGAACACTTTTCATGGTGAGTCTACATGTTTGCTGACAAGTTTTTCTCATTACTGAAGCAAATGCACGGTGGATGTTGCATTATGGGGAATCAACATTGTTCAGTCTCATTACAGACCCAAGAAAATGTTGATGATGAATTCAAGAGTACCGGTCACCTCTTACCTTATTTACGTGACTACATTCAATATTCCAACTAAGTTAAGACTCTGAAGCATCTGCCCATGTACGTTTTACAGGATTCATGTCTCATCAAAAGCCATTGTATGTGGGAATTGCTCAGAGGAAAGAGGAAAGACAAGCCCGGTTACTGCTAAAATATGCCCAGTTCATGGGAGGAGGAGCTGGGCAGCCACCTGTAATCCCCGGTGGATATTCTACACTTCACTACCCAGTTCCTGGCATCAGTCCGCAAGTTGCAGCTCAACCTATTCTGATGTATCAACCTTTGGGGTTGAGGCCAATATGGGGGGCTGATGTATGTGAAAATTCTTCTATACCTGCTTTAATTTCATCTCTATTTTCCTTGATTAGTTTAATAGAGCCTACTCTATCTCTCTCGATCTTATAAAAGCTTTTTCCATTTTGTTGCAAAACACCTTGCATTGATAGGTATCTTTAGTGCTTGTTATAGTTCAAAAGTAGGTTATGTGTTCTTCAAATTCCTTTTTTTCACAGGTTCCTAATAATCCAAGACAACATAGACAAAACAGGGAAAGGATGAATAGTAATACGCTTCCACAGGTTGGTGGTCAGCTACACGTCTCAAATCGAGATCTAATCTCTGTGCATCAAATTTTAGACCTCAAAATAGAAACTCCCAAGATACAACTCATTGTTCTCGTCCTTAATCAGAGGTAGACGCATTTATATTTATATTTAATGCGAGTATGATGCAAAGGAAAAACCCAACTCATTGTTCTCGTCCTATGAAGATTGGGTTTTTCCTTTGCATCATACTCGCATTAAATATAAATATAAATGCGTCTACCTCTGATTAACTAGAACAAGAATATAACAAGTTGAATTCGCAATCTGCTAATTACACACCTGCTGCAATTTATCATATGATGAGAAGAAATTGAGTGTGCTATGCTTTGCAGAACGTGCCAGATGGGCGTTCACTTGCTATGAATGAAGGATCTTCTGCTGTAACTGGCTATGAGGGGTCAGAGACGTTAAGCAGGATGCTTGATGGAGCTACTCCAGATCAGCAGAAACAGATACTTGGGGATCGTCTTTATCCCCTCGTCAGTCAACGCAAGGTAATCTCTCTTTTTACTTTTTCATTTTCCCCCTGCCTCTCATTTCATGCTATTTGTGTATAAAACAGCATTTTTTTTCTACTATTGACTCGTTGCTACATATGCTTTAAGAATGCTAACAGGATTTGATGCTAACTTTTGTTACTTGTAGCCTGATCTCGCTGCAAAGATAACGGGAATGCTGTTGGAGATGGACAATTCAGAATTACTTCTATTACTGGAGTCACCAGATTCACTAGCGGCGAAGGTGGAAGAAGCTGTTGAGGTTCTCAGGCTCTATAAGGCCAAATTATCGAACCAAGATGCAAACCATCCAAATTGCTTTTCTGCTGAAGTCACAGTAAGCTGAGGAAAATGATACCTTTATGTTAGTGACTAATCTTTCTATTAGATTCTTTTTACTACAGAAGTTTTAGAACCCTATTTGATATTTAGCTGTTGTGGGATTGCAACTATTACAGACTATTTATTCTTTTATATGGGATTTCTAAATAGTGCCAACTCTGTGATTTCCGGGGCCTGAGACGAACACCATAAATTGGGCCCCAAAATTTTAGTATGCATGTAAAATTGCATTATGGAGTCAATAGTTAACTTGTTAATTTTGAAACTTAACAATAAAACAACAAATAAAATATTTATTATACAAAAAAAATATATTATAATCAACTAATAAAGCTGACAATGTTTCAAACGATCAGTTAAATACTATTCGCCTTGCAATTTTAGAAGCAAGAATATTATTGAAATTTGAATAATCTACCTGTTCGATTATTTCTTTCTCAATTAATAGTATAGTCAATCAATTAAATCATTCTTGTTATATAGTTGATTGAAGATAAGATTAGAAATGATTAACAAAATTTTGTAAGTAATATAAGCATTTGAAATGTTTTCAAATATTGTAGCATTTCAATTGCTCTCGTTGCTTTACTTAATATATAGCACATCAAGACATGTAATTCGAAATCGTAAATCATCTCCATTAATATTCGAATGCCAATTGGGATTTAGATACTTCTCAAGATTCATACAAAACTTCAACAAATTTAAAAAATTGAACGTTTTAACCTTTATAAATTTAATAAAAAATGAAATAGTTCTTCATATTGTATACATTGTTCAAATCGAATTTTAGAGAAGATAGAGCTTAATTAATTATAAGAAAAGAAGTATTCAACTCTAAAAGATTCTTCAATGTATTCAACTCTGAAAAATTCTTCAACTGATTGATTTAGCTCATCACTATTACTTTTGTCAAATTGCTTCTTTATTCAAATTATACATTTTTTTTTATCGGAATACATCTTCAATATCTATTTTACTTGACTTCAATCTTTGTTTAAGGGTCTTTGTTAACTTTTATCAAGTCAAGTAACACGTCTCTTATTTTAAACAAATAAATCGTATACTACTTATATGATGAACAAGTTGAGTAGAATTAAGAAATCATTGCAACATGAGTTTGAAGAATCCTACGCCACTTGTCCCCTTCTATTACATTTGAAATGGACATAATCTATAAATGAAATTCCCAAAATGAAAAATTATTTTTGGGCCTTATTTATAAATAGAATGGAATGGACCTAATTTATCAATTTTTTTAATAAAAAAAAATCATAGTGAACCTAATTTATCAAATAGAAAAATAAAATAGGCTAAAATTTGAGATCCCTCTAATGATGGGCCTGAGGTGATTGTCTCACTCGCCTCAATGCAAAAGCGGCCATGTTTCTAAAGGTCAGTGTTTTTTTTATGTATCTGACATACTTCGTGTACGCTATTTACATCTCTAGGATAGTTCTCTTTAAGTTTTAAATCCACTATTTTATAGCTCTACTTTATATTTTACTTAAAATTTGCTATGTTACAGTAATCCTGATTTATTTTATTCTGACATCTTTTTCATTTTTAATGCTTTGAACATCTGTCAATCAACCTTGCCAAACAATGATGCTTGCCTCACTAGAATCATCTTCTTGACATACCTCTATCAAAGATACATTGAAGTTGCCCCACATCTCCAAGTGGTAAAAGAGGAGGGTGGAAAAATCCAACTTTGCTTGAGGCTGCTGCGTCAAGGGTTCGAATCCTGAAATATGGATTTGACTCTTGAATAAGTGCAAGTGTACAAGCAGCCTTCCACCCTGTACCATTGGATGCATAACCTGCTATTTACCTCTCTTACGATACTCCAGAACAGTGATGGTGGGGGACCCTTAAGATTAGACTTTAACCTTTACATTGAAGTTCTTTAGAAACAAGTGCAAGCTCACAAAAGATCTTCAAGCTTAATGTCAACAACTTCCATTGATCGAACTGCCACTAGCTCGTTGAATCACATAAATGGCTAAATCCGCACTGTCGTGATCTCGTGAGAAGTCAATCACCTTATAAGAAGTCAGAAATTTAATAATACAACCTTAAAACTATAAAACATCACTTTTATTAGTTAACGGTAGTTGCGGTAATGCTCAAGGTCCAAGTAACCCAATGTTCCCTTGTCACGTGGTCTGGTTGATCTCAAATTTAGTCTAGTCATGGCCACTCTGCAAGAGGAAAGGGTAATTTCAAAAAAAGATTATGGTACAAGTGGGTGACAACATGGAGTATATATAGGCCCGGGAAAGAGAATAAAGTGGGGGAAATGAAAATGAAAGATGGGAATATATATCAAAACACTACGAACATTTCTGCCTCTACTTTGCAGTTTCACCTTCGTTTTGGTCACGAGACTTAGCTATCAACAGTCGTTTGCCAGAAAAGGGTAAAGAAAAGGAGATAATTTAGAACTTGTTTGGCTCCATTAAAATTTTAACTCATTTTTCCCTCTTTTCTTATCAAGCACACGTTCTCTATAAAATAATATTACACGTAAATCCAAGATTTTTTCTTCTTTTTTAAACATACATTCTTCAAAAAATTACTATTCCAAAATACTTTTTCTCCAAAATTCAATCATAATGGAGTTCAAAACAAGGGTTGAATCAATGTTCATTGAACTTTACTATATTACTACTAGTTCACCAAAAATTTAAAAGATTACTTCTTGCTCATTGAACTTTGCTATAAAATATTACTTATTCACCGAAACTTAAATAGTTGTTTGTTTCTCACTGGACTTCCTATAGGTCAAGAAATTTAAAAATTAAAAGTTACTCGTTACTCATCCAAATTTGAACAAAATTACATTTTCATCAATTTACGTAGACAAAAATCAATGTGATGGATGAAAAATCCTATGTAACACTGACGGAGTTAAAAAATAATAATAGCATGGACAAAATTTTTTACGTGCCGAAAGTTGCCTATACGATCTCATTGTGTT
The DNA here is from genome assembly GCF_002742605.1 of Olea europaea var. sylvestris. Classification (NCBI taxonomy): domain Eukaryota; kingdom Viridiplantae; phylum Streptophyta; class Magnoliopsida; order Lamiales; family Oleaceae; genus Olea; species Olea europaea. Next base: position 4,284,111 of record NC_036256.1, on the reverse strand, counting down.
ATCCACTACTATCGAATGAACAAAATATCTATTACTGGGAGTTCGCCATTGTCATCTCCTTGTAAATAAGAAAATAATAGTTAAGTTTCAGTGATGAAAATTGTCCATAGGATCGTAGAGGACAACACCATGCCGTCACATGGACAATTTTCGTCATGCGCAATACATATTTTGGTGGACTATAAATATGTATTGCAGCACTTATGCATCCAGCCATCTCGAATCATTAATTGGATGACTGTAAATACGATTCTTTAGTTCTTTCAGAGGAAGACAATCTTGAGAGAAAAAACATAGGTTCATCCACTTTTGGTGGCTCTAATAAGTATAAAATCGCACTTATCACCATGTCTTTTCAATTTATCTATCTTTATGCCCATAGCAAATTCAAAATAACATATCTTTAGTCTTCACTTCTTTATCACATTCCTTCAATGAAGTTAGACATGTTTGGTATACAATATTAGTCAATTGTGTTAGGTTATGACTCAAATTTAATGTGATTTGGAAGTTTGATTCATGAAGGAAACCTCGATAATTATGGTTTGAAATTCTGGATAAATAAGGGATCAAATTTCATTATAGATTGAGAGTTTGATGGGGATAAGGACTTCGGGATTGATGAAAGTGTTCTAGAAAAACAAGGAGACACGACGCCAGAAGCTGCAAGAGGAAGCAGGCGTCAGCGCTGGTGTCTAGGGTGCCGCGACGCCACCTAAACGAGAGAGGAGGTCTCCTAGTTGATTGCTACTGTATTTTTTGTACTCTACTTCATCCATAACTCCAAGATTTGACACTTATATATACTCCACATGTTCTAGGCTCTTCATAGACTCAACAAAATAATTAGATCTTTATTTTATACATTAAAAAATTGAGAGAATCGTTTAGATTTAGTTTGAGAGTATCAAATCTTGTAAACACAATTTTAGTTTCTTGGTATATGAAATTCTCCTCTTCTTCTACATAAATCCTGTCTTATTGTGTGATCCAATTTTCTTTATATTGTTCTTTTTCTCGTTCTTTAATTATTTGACCTGAATTCTCAACAAATTGTTGTCCAATTCACTTCACCAACACATGAAATCAATGAATAACAATGGCACTTGCCTCATTAGAATAATCTTCTTAATATGCCGTAGGACATAAATACATTGAAGTTCTTTAGAAACATTCGTCATGCTTGGTCTTTCTCCTTGAGCTCGGAGAAGAGAATAAATAAATAAAAACTACTCAGCTGGGCCACCCTGACCTTTTCGGCCGTGCCATTTATTTTTTTCAAGTTCTCAAGATCTTTGTTTCTTTAGCTACAAATTGCAATTTTTGTTTTTCCAAAGATATGGGATTGCTTTTTTATTTCTCCTCGAAAGCTTCTTAACTCTCTTATGAAGAAACTCATTTTCTGATCTCAAAAGTTCAAGCAACCCCCATAATATTCAGATATTCAATAGCCATAACTTCAAACTTCAAAAATTCTTCCTTCATTAATGAATCTCTTGCGTTAAAAACTCGACTCTGGTTATTTACTTAGTAACTTGTTTTGGAGCTCCATTAGCACTATTTTTTGCTTTTCTTCTTACGTACAGGCGCAATGCCAGCACCCAACGAGGGGGCGCGGCCGCGCGTGCTGGCTCCGTCAGAATCTGCAAAGCCGCCGGGTAAGTAAGGACTAAGGAGTTGCAGACTACAATTGCGCCATTGGAGAAGACTGAAGAACAGAAGAACTCTGAAGAAGGAAGATGAAGATGGAGCCGCTCAGCCGCATAGCCGGGTTTTAATTTTTTTGGTTGGGTTTGGCCGTTGGGCTTAAGTATATTAAATTCTGGGCCTATTTTTAGTTAATTTATTAAGCCCGGGAGAGTATTAGCCAACCCGTTAGTCCATAACCCATTTTATTTGGCCTTAATTTTCATTTTTCATTCCCAGGTGCAAGGGCCAGCAAAAGACGAGTCACGAGAGGCAGTAGCAAAAAATTTTGAATTTCCCCCAAATTACCAAACCCTTTTCCTCAATCCTCACTTCTTCTTGCTCCAAATTCACACCACAAACTTCAGGCATCACCATCAGACTTTCGGACCGGTCAATGTCCGGTGAGTGGTTACTCCTTCTTTCAATCTTTGTTATTATTATTTTTTTTTTTGGGTTTTGGTGTTGATGTGCGTAAAAATGCTAACAAATTTCAAGAATGGGAATTTGAAGAGTAATACTCTCCTGTCTCGGTGTCTCCTAAGTCCTGAAGGAACTTAGGAACGTGTGTGTGAGTTGTGACTTGTGAGAGAGGCGATGCCGCGAATGCGATGGCCGATGACGGTGATGGGGGTGGAATTTTATGTTCTTGACTTGTGATTTGTGAAGCAGTGAAGTGATAAATGGAATTCTGGAATGGAAAAGTGAGAATTTGAAGAAGGGAATAAAGAATTTTATTATTATTCTTCTTCTTTTTTTGGTACATAGTACTCCACATTGTAGGATTAATTATACAATATATTGAGGTTAATAAATCGTTTTAGTAATTTTTGAATATGTAAAAAAAAAAATCGAGAGTCATATACGTTTACGAAAAAATCGTTTTGGAACTTCCATTACCAATTTAATTATTCTTTTTTTTCCCATTACCAATTTAATTATTAAAACTTCCATATCTTATCAATCATTTAAGAGAATACGAAGCCTGCATCACTAATTAATCTTCCGTATCTGAAACTTTTCCTATTCAAAAGCAAGTTAATTTTTTGGAACAAAAAAGATGATGCAAAGTGAAATAAAGTGAAGCATCCACTGATCCAAGGAAAGAAGAGAGAACCTCTAATGCTATCTAGTTAGAATTTTGTGAAAAGGAAATCCCCTTCCACTCCACCCCACATACACAGTGCAACGTGTGGATATGCATATTTTGTTGGACTTAAAAATAAGTTTATTTTCCTCTCAAGTTACTTATTTTGTCATTATATAATTTCTTAAATTTACATTTTATTGAAAAATAAAAAGAGTCCAGAGGTACTGATTCTTATTTGAGAATATTGGATCAAACCATGTCTTTTAGTTTCCCTTCTCATAAATTAGGTAATTTATGTGAATTTATGTTTACGAAATTGTATTTGCGAATTGTGATTTATGATGAGTAATTTATGATATGATGAGGGAATATGATATTAGGAATGATTATTGATTTGGGAATTTACGTTTAAGATGACATTTTGCAGATTATGGAGTGATTTTTTCAACCAAAGCGAAAGACCATACCCAATTCTTCTACTTCTAGTTGTGGATCTAGTCCCGCCACTGATTCTAGTCAAGCACAAGAGTTATTGAATAACACAAAGAAGTCTCAGGCTCAATTTAATATGGATGATCTTGTATCTGATCCAGGGATACGCCCCCCTATCGAATCATATGATCATAATATTAGAGATGTTGTTAGAATGTCATACTTGGAGAAGGGTCCTTGTCAACCATATGAACATGATTTTTCAAGAAGACCGATGGGAAATGATAATAGATGTTTTCGGAAAGAATGGTTCTCCGAATTTCATTGGTTGGAATACAGTATAGAAAAGGATGCGGCGTATTGTTTACATTGCTACCTATTCAAACCTGATAGAGGGGGTCAAGGGGGTGGACATATATTTACTAAGACTGGCTTTAGGGATTGGAAGCACAAAAAGACATTGAAAGATCATGTCGGTCTCTTTGATAGTTCTCATAATCAAGCTTTTGCAAAGTGTACGAACTTGATGAATCAAAAGCAAAGTATCTCTTACGTTATTTCTAGCCAAAGTAGTAGTCAACAACAAAGTTATAGGACCAAGTTGATTGCGGTGCTAGATTATACTAGACTCCTCTTTATGCAAGGGTTGTCATTTCGTGGTCATGATGAATCGAAAGAGTCTCTTAATAGAGGAAATCTAATTGAGTTATTGAACTGGTATGCAGCTCGTTGTAATGAAATTAAAGAAGTTTTATTTAGTAATGCTCATGGAAATGACCAAATGACTTCACCAACCATCCAAAAGGATTTGATTAATTGTTGTGCCGTAGAGACGACAAGGGCTATTATCAATGAGATTGGTGATTCTTTGTTTTCAATTTTAGTTGATGAGGCTCGTGATAATTCTGTGAAAGAACAAATGGCAGTTGTTTTAAGGTTTGTTGATAAAAGTGGGCGAGTGAAGGAGCGTTTTTGGGTATATCTCATGTCACTGATACTTGTGCCCAATCATTGAAGGATGCCATTGATGCAATGTTTTCTACACATGGGTTGAGTATATCTAGTCTGAGAGGTCAAGGCTATGATGGAGCAAGTAATACGTCAGGTGAGTTCAATGGGTTGAAAGCTTTAATTCTTAGAGAGAACCCACATGCTATGTATGTTCATTGCTTCGCTCACCAGCTTCAGTTGGCAATTATATCTGTGGCACGTAGGAATTGTATGGTTGGTGATTTTTTGGATGTACTCGCTATTATTGTGAATTTGGTTGGTGCATCATGTAAGCGTGTAGATGCTCTTCGAACAAGTTATCAAGCTAATATTCTGGAGAAGCTTAATACTGGGGAACTTACTGGTGGAAGTGGTCAGTTTCAAGAAATGAGTTTGGCACGCCCAGGTGATACTAGATGGGCTCACATTTATTGACAGTTACTCGTTTCATTAATATGTTTAATGCTATTATAGATGTTCTTGAGAATATATCAGAAGATGGCGTACATTCAGATCAAAAATCTTCAGCCTTAAGACAGATGAACAATATGCAAGGTTTTGAGTTTGTGTTCAGTCTTCACTTTATGTTTGAAATTCTTGCAATTACAGACGACCTTTCACAAGCCTTACAGAAAAAGGATCAGGATATTCAGAATGCTATGAGGTTATTGAATTTGTGTAAGTGTGCATTGCAGAACTTGAGAGAGACTGGTTGGGATACTTTGTTCAGTAGGGTGATTGAGTTTTGTGTTGATAGACATATTTTAGTGCCTAATATGGAGGATATTGTAGTGGTGAAAGGTCGACCTAGGCGTGTAGCTCAGCAGGTGACTTATTTTCATCGCTTTTATGTTGATTTGTATTGTCATGTGATAGACTCAATCTTGCAAGAGTTGAATGATCGATTTCCAGAAACAACTATTGAGCTCTTTACTTGCATTTCATGTTTAAGTCAAAGAGATTCATTTGTAGCTTTTGATAAGGATAAATTGCTACGTCTTGCTCAGTTCTATCCTTTGGACTTCAATAGTGAAGAACTTTTATTACTTAGACCTCAACTTGATAAGTTTCTTTTGCTTGTGAGAATGCACGAAGCTTTCTTTAATATCAATAGTATATCTTGTGTAGCTCAGAAGTTGATTGAAACTAGAAGTTTCTGTTATTTTCCATTGGTTTATAGGCTGCTCACCTTGGGTTTGATTTTTGTTGAAAGGGTATTTTCTGCTATGAATCTAATCAAGAGTGATTTGTGCAACAAAATGGGTGATGTCTGGTTGAATGACAATTTGGTGGTTTACGTGGAGAAAGCTATTTTTAAACAATTTGAAAAAGGAGGCAATATTGCAACGTTTTCAAATCATGAGACCCCGTAGAATACAGTTGTCTAAGTTTCCAGTTACAGAGTAACTGAGTAAAGTTGTATCGTATATTTTTTTTACTATTTTGGGTTGTATCGAAGTATATTTTCATATGTATACGATTTTGACGTTTTAGTTTATTTACATATATATTGAGTAACTTTTAATATTATGTAACCAAATTTTAATAAACGATTGGACAATTACGATCGTCGATAGTCAACGATCGTCGGTCAACGGTCAATCCGCCCTAGCTGGACTTGAATCCTGGATTCGCCACTGCTTGCGTATGCAGTGTTTCATAATAGGCATATGCAAAAGGCATGATTTGATTTTAAAAAAACTTGAGATCTTTTTCTTCAATCATGAATGAAGGCATGCATTCGATAATCAAAAGCTAATTTTGTCCTTCTGCCTTTTGGAATTAGAAATTCTAGTTCTATAGCACCTATAGCAATTAAATCATAGATAAAATTGACACACAAGAAACACTAGATTTATAGAGGTTTACTTCAATGTAAGACATTCACTTAGAAGAGAAAATTTCACACCATATCTTCTCTAAATTTGATTACTCATTTCATATCTTGGCAATGATTAAAATCCAAAACTTAACAATCCGAGTGAACTTATAAGATTAATTTTGCATTGAAGGAGTATATACTTTATTTCTTAGTTTACCGTGATTCAATATTAGCAGTGAATATTCTAGTACCATTAGTGGAAAATTTTAGAGTATCCTTGATACAATAATTCATACGGGACAAGAAGAAAATATTTTAAACAATTAGGTTTAAATGCAACATTCGTAGTTATGAGGAGATAGGGGCAGATGGCTTCTTGACCATTATAATTTTTCAAAATGGCCGTTGACTGTAAATAAACAAAAAAAAAGGAAAAATTATTAAAACCAATAAAAACAATGAAATTCCATTTTTGCCCTTACATCCATCTAAAAGTGAAAAAGAGAGGAAGTTCATGTAGCAAAACCGCCGCCTGTAAGCAAGGAAAATCGACGACCCAGACTGGAGCTCTCCATTTCTGTGAAGAAGGTAAGCTTTGAAACTCTTTTCTATCATTAATCTTTGATTTCTTGAATTGTTGTCATTAATCATTGATTTCTTGAATTGTTGAGGGTTTATTTGTTGAAAATTCAGTTAAAAAATGGTTGTATAACATAAATAATTAGTGGAGTTTCAATTTTATTATTGTTTATGTGGGCGGAGATCGTTGAAAGTAGTAATCTTCGTCATTGGAGCCGCCTGCAACGAAGCAGGCAGAGAATCTCGAAGGCCCAAACGGACCAAACGTTTAGGCCATATGGATTTTCCAAGTGGTCCCAGACGTCTGGACCACCTAGGAAATCCCGCCCGGGCCATCTGGAAATGTGGCCCATTTTTTTTATTTAATTGAATTGTTTTTTTATTTCGTTTTATTTAAAATATAAATAATTGAAATAAATGCCTCAGACGTCTGGGCTGCCTGAATAGAAGCAATTGAAATAAATAATAAAAAATAAGCATTCAATAAAGAATTAAAATAAATGCTAAATAAACAAGTAAATAATTTAAATAAACAATTGAAATAAATAATGAACATTTAAATAATTTAAATAACAAATAAATATCAAAAATAAAAATAAGTAATTAAAATTTAAATAAACAATTGAAATAAATAATTAAATATTTACGTTTAAATGTTCAATAAATAATTTAAATAACCAATAAATATAATAATTAAAACAAATAATTTAAATAAACAATTGAAACAAATTAAATAAACAATTGCAATAAATAATAAAAATTAAGCATTCAATAAACAATTAAAATAAATGTTAAACAAACAAATAAACAATTTAAATAAATAATTTAAATAAATAATTAACACTTAAATAATAAATAAATAATTTAAATAACCAAGAAATATAAATATTCAAAATAATTGATTTAAATAAGTAATTAAATAAAAATAATCAAAATTAGTAATTAAATATTAAATAAACAATTTCAATCAAACAATAATCATAAATTAATTAATTAATTAACTAATAAATAAATAAAAATAATAAAAAATTTAAATTTAAATAAACAATTGAAATAAATATCTAACACTTAAAATAAATATTAAATAAACAACTTAACAAATAAAATAATTAATTAAATATTTACGTTTAAATATTCAATAAATAATTTAAATAACCAATAAATATAAATAATTAAAACAAATAATATAAATAAACAATTCAAAAAAATAATAAAAAAATTAAACATTCAATAAACAATTAAAATAAATATTAAATAAACAACTAAACAATTAAAACAAAGTAAATAAACAATAAAGAATTAAACATTCAATAAACAATTAAAATAAATAAGTTTACAAAAATTATTTTTTCGCTTTTTATAATTTGTTGTTTAATTTTTAATTACGTTCATTTTCTTTATTTCGTTATCTGTTCTTTCTTGCGTATATTGGTTACAGTTCGTTTAGTTTAATTTTGTAATATAATGCTTTATCCATTTTCAATTAACAATATTCTAACATTTGAAATTTTGCAGGATGAATTACTATTTGGATGTTGTCATGAGACAGATTCCGACAAAGTTACGTCGAACTGTAACTTTGCCAACTTCACATCAGTATTGGATTCGTTGGACGAGGAGCACGCGGAGATATTACATCGATCTTGCTTATGGCCCCAATATTCGCTGTGCTTTGTACAATTTTCTGGACAGTTGCTCGATTTATTATTATGTCGATTGCTTAAGCCAGTTGATGAAGTGCCCTCCACTTTGATCTTGGGGGTAAGGTGGCTACATTTTCCATATTCGAATTCGCTATCATCACCGGATTGAGATGTACATGTGAAGAAGCAACGAGGGCTCGTATTCTGGCAAACAAGAGGCTGCTGAATGATTATTTAAATGAGCACACAACAGTGACACTGGCGCAGTTAAAAGATGCATTCATGGAATGCAACCAGATGTCCGACAAGTTGAAGTTAGGGATGGTGTTTATACTCAAAAGCGTACTGAGGTGTCATCATAGGAAAACGTCGATTGACGTTTTTCATTTGGAAGTTGTTGATGACATCGATATATTCAACAGATATCCATGGAGCAGAGATGCTTTGCTAATATTTTGCACGTCTTTAGGAGGGGGCATTCGATGCCTAGGGAGATAGGCACGAGCGTAAGTACGATATATATGGTCTGCCATTAGCTTTGTAGGTAAATGTTTAACATAATGAATTATCTATTTTTAATTAAATTATACATATAATAATTGTAGTTGTTACAGATATGAACCTACGAGACTGTCTTCATCCTAGCTGTTCAGTATGCAATGAGAGAGGATATATGCTGCCCCCAAATGCACCGCTGGCGAGCACAAGACAAGTCCCTTGCAAAATAATTATCAGTTCTCCTTGACGATCTTGAGGTATGTATTATACATTTTCGATTTATATTGTATGTCCTTTTCGAAATCTCAATACGTGGTCATTAATTCGATGAAATGTCAATATGTCAGCTTAAAGTCCTCACTGAGTGGACACCGTCAATCGGGGAAGAGGGTCAAATTTATTCGTGATCTGTTGACAGTTCTTGCTTCGAGAGAGACCCGAGTCCATCGTGGATCGAGATAGAGTATATTAATTAAATATAATTTGTTGATTATCATTATAATTTTTGAATTCAGTCATTCATTTGTAATGTTCTTTTTTTAGTAGCACTGTCCATTATCACATCCGCCGAGGATATCACCTCTGTCGAGGGTGTCACATTCCCCGAGGAGGTCACCTTCCTACATGAGATCACTGTCCCCCACGCTGACACCTCCCACATGGATCTCCTGCACATAGTCACAGTGCTTCCATCGATGATATGTTTCAACTTTTGATGGAGATCAGAGGTAAAATAGCTTAGTTACGACGTGATATCGCGATGGTACAAGTCGGTTTAAGAGACCTTTATGCTGAGATCGTAGTGATAGGGGCGACATAGCAGGCCTACGTGGGACTAGCGGCTATTAGGATGGAGAGGGTGGCGGAGGGACTGGTGGCTATCGGGATGGAGGGAGTGACGGAGGCACCGGTGGTTATTAGAGGTGAGGGGGTCAGATGGGTTATGTTGACTCATCGTAGCCAACGAATGATACATTCGCTTCATTTTTTTTAGGCATGATGGGGATGGAGGATCAGATCCCAATGGAGACGGATGTGGAGGGGGTGCTCAAGGCTAAGGGGTACTCGAGGTGGAGGAGGTGGTGGTACTCGAGAAGACGTCAGACTCATCGGATGTAGTTTTTGTGTCGGAGGGAATGGGAAAGGGAAATAAGCATGTCGGAACTGGTGGTCAATAAGAGGCAGAGACAGTTGTCGTAGTACATTTTTTCTCCATTCATGGCCGAGACGAAGAGAAGAACGTTTGTGAACGGGACGGTTCCCAATCTCTTTCATGAGGTCGACGCGATCAGGCACAAGCGTTCGATGCATGGTTCAAATCACTTAAGTCCTTGTAAATATTTTATGATTTCATTAAAATACATATGAGATCATCTATGATTTGTATGACATTTCATTTTTTCAGAGACAGCTATAAGATTGGAGAAAAGACCATTTCGACCGCTAAGAAGTGGTTTGAAGATATTTTGACGCGGTCAGGTTGGCTCGCCAATGATGTGAGTATATTCTCGTTGTTATTTATTATGTTATGATTACATAATTTGTTGTTTTATTTAATTAGACAACCCCTTTTTTGTATTTTTACTTTAACATGTCGACATGGCCATGTAATGCTGCGCAATCGGGTTCGGAGACACCCGAGATCTTTTGACATTGCTGGCCGAGTCATCATGAGCTCCGGGTTTGCACGTGCAGTTGATATCAAGCACAGCATGCTTCTGGACCAGAGGAATGGATACGTGTGCCTGATTACATGGTCGAGCGGGTCATTGGGATAGAGCCGACATGTAGAAAGCCATTGACGAATTGTACACATATATACGTACCTATTATCGCAAACTCACACTGCTTTGCAGTTGAGATTGCAATTGTAGAAGTCCGAAAAATAAAATGAAATTAGGCTCATATTTTAATGTGACGATCTAGCATCAGGAACCTAGCCTATATATGAACCTCATGCTCGACCCACATAAGAAATGAAAGCTCAATATTAGTCCAATATGTTTTAAAATGAATTTATTTACAATCTTATGGTGGTTCAACGCGCAACCCAGGTTCAGCCACCATACATGTTTTTAAAATTATTTGATGAAGTTGGACGATATAATTTAATGTTTTTTCCCAAAGATTGGACCAGACGGTAAAAATTTATTTTATGTATAGAAAAAAAAAAAAAATATATATATATATATATAATTGATTTGCATACATGTTATTTTTTTTAAAATGACAAATATATATTATTATATACACACACATAACAACTACACGTTAAAAATAACTTTATATTGAATAGTCAAACAATTAATCTTATTAGTTGGTATAGACAAGTCATTTAAATCCCAAAACTAAAATGCATTCAAGTTCTTTTAAATTGAGTGGAAATGAAAAGATATAAAGTGTAACTTTGTTGTTAAATACTGCCAACATTTTTTTCTTGAAATTGGGACTGATTTTCCGTCTTCTTCAAGGTATTCACATTCCTTTAATTTATATTATATGTGATATAAAACAGCCCAATAGTTAATGCAAATTTAAATTCCACTTTACCCTCAATTCCTTAGGTGATTCCACCGTTTTTTTTAAAGACAAATAAAGTGTAGACTTTTCATTTTCTCCAAATTATTCCTATTCCATTTCATACATATCTTTTTATACAAGTTTCACAAAAAAATAAAAATAAAAGGGGTGCAACTTTGATCACGGAAAGATTTTCAAAAAAAAAAGAAAAAAAGGAAAAACTTTGGATTCCATCGGGAGACAACATTCACCAACCAACTTTATCGATTCAAAAGCATCAAACGAAGGTAGGTTGAGGTGAAAGTGTTATTTCATTTTCAAATTTGATTTTTCGTTAAAAGTTGAATGAAATGGTACCTCAGGGTATGGTGTTTCGGCACTACTATAGTTTGAATGATCATTGTCCGACTCTACGTGTTATGATAATGCTATAGATATCGGATTTTACCGGAAATCCATCTACGTGTGCGACGGTATGAATCCATGGTTCGAATTTTCTAATTTGATTACGAAATGCACCGATGATATATATTGAGTTTCAAACTCATGGGTTAAATCTCTTCTTACAGGTTGATTTTGTTCTTTTGTTAGGGGCGCGGATGATGGTGGTTGAAGATGCAATTTGACATGAAAAAGTCGGTGAATTAACAACTTTAAATTGATTATGAAATATTTGCATTTCCTAGTAATTACTTTTCTTTGGACATCGTTTATGAAACTATTTCTATATATGATCTAGAATTTACTTACGAAACATTGTCTACAAAAAAAAAAGGTCAACTATTTAATGTTACTATTTTCTTAGAGATTTCAGTTTCTGCTCAGAATTTAAAAATTCATAACTAATTTGTTATTTCGAATTTTTGAACAAACTAATGGTTTTTGATAGCCTCATAAGTTAGCTACTGAATAAACTTGAAATCATATCAATCCGATGTCGGTAAAATTTTATATGTCACTTTAAGTAAACATAGTGTTGCTGTTTTCTGAAAATTCCAGTTTCTGCCATTGAACTTAAAAATTCGTAACTCAATCATTACTTGGGATTTTTGACGAAACCAGTGCGATTTAATAGCCTCACGGATTAGCTACTAAATAAACTCAAAATCATGGCAATCCAATAACTATGAAATTTTATATGCCACCTTAAATATGCTGCGCTGGGTTACTTCTCAAATCGAGTCGCTGCGAGATTTTGAAAAATATTTTAACATGAAAGCTAAATTTTGGATATGTTATATTATGAGAATTTCCCTACTTTTTCTTAAAGTTTCGTGAAATTTCGACCTAGATTACTATGTAAACGAGTTTACTTTAAAACTTAATGTTCAAAAATGGGAAGTCAAACAACAACATTTATTTTTAAATTCTTGCCTAGAATTTCACGTAACAAAAAATATATTTATGCATGGATGTCACCTGAAGGCATTAGAAATTAGTTTATTTTGTATTGGGTTATGTTGTCATTTATTGCTCTTTTAAAATATATATATATTCTTAAATTAAATTTTTATATTTTCCTCCAAAAGTTTAGCTATTTTTTTAAGTTTACAGCTAAAAGTACAATTAATCTAGCAACGTTCCGGTCCTTGTGGGTCGAGGTGTTGCAGCAATCACCAATTCCACTATCTATGTGTACGATTCTGATCACAGTTGTCTGACGCAAAAATCAACTGCAACAAATACTGGAGCCAATGTCAGTGATTATTCTCATGATGGATAAATATGCCGACGTTCGAGTAAATGACAGATTAGCCGTATCGCAGGACAGGACGACGGGAAGATAATGAGTATCGTAAGTATTTACAAGTTTTTTATTTTAAAACTTAGTTTTAGTTATAGTTATCGAGCTAATATATTATTATTTACTTGCAGGGGCGAATGTGCTATATTCGCAATAATGTATATAGAATTTTTGAGTATTAGGCACGACGTTGATAAAATAACCCAATTTTGTATAGATATGTGGAAGTTGAAGTTAGATTGCGGTCTGTATGAATGCAATTGTGATCCTTAGTACATTATGTGTTATTTATTTAAAAATGTAAATATTGAATCATGTTCCAATACAACAATTGTATAATATTTGTTTATTTTATTTCTTTATTTAAATATTTCATGAATTATGTTAATTATTTATGTTTATTGTTTATTTAAGTAAATAAGAAATAATTAAAATAATAATTAACACAACCGATGAAAATATTTAATGAAATATTTAAATAAAAAATTAAATCTAATAATTAAAATAAATAATTAACATAAATGGTATGCATAACCAATGAAAATAATTAATGAAATATTTAAATAAAAAACTAGATCTAATAATTAAATAAAAACCTAATCTAATAATTAAAATAAATAATTAAAAATGTAAATCAATGTTATAAATAATTACATTGTCAATATTTTATTAACAAATGTTAAATTTTATTAAAGTAGGCAATAAAAATCAATGTTACATTGTCAACAATTACACATCTGTTACATTCTCATGCAAAGAAATCTGACTTGTACAAAATCTTCTAGCATGCCATGTTGTATCGTACCCATAGCACTTATGAGGTTGAAATTTTTTTCGGTAGATGTTATTCTAGACATACGTATACGTCTAGGAGTACGTGGTCCAATTGCTGGTGGCAAAAAGTTATTCAGTGAGAGCATGTGGTCGGAAACTTCCCACTCGAATTCATTTGGTACAGGTAATATTGTTTCGACATACTCCGCTCTCCAATAACCAGTCATGTAAAAAGCACTGCATAAGGTATGTGGTGAAAATCTTCTATTCATAGTTACTGCCATTATATGTGTACACAGAAAACTCTCCAACTGAAACTATTTACACGTTCACATGTTATCATTCAAGTCCACGATGTATCCGAAATTATGTGCACATCTCATGGAGAATGAAACTGATCCAGTGGTTCTACAAATACCTTTCTTGCCACCTTTAGAGTCTTAAAGAGATTATCTTCTTGAGCAGGGGTTAGCACACTTATACAACTCTGGATTCCTCACGTCGATCATGAAACCACTACTGTAGCTTATCACGAATATTCTCAATCGTTGCAAGAATTAGTACCTCTCGATTCTTCTTGAATAAGGCATTGAGCGACTCTGCATTGTTCGACGTCATCATGTTGTATGGACGTCTTGAAAAATGTGATCGTGCCCAATGTTCGATCCCTATCTCTGTTAGATACTCCCATGCAGCATACGATTTACTTTCTATTTCGACCATGAACTTTTCAAAATCTTGAAAACTGTAAGCCTCTGCAATTTAACGATGCCACTGCATCGATACATAGTCTTCAGGCTTCCCTGTATATGGTATATACAATAACTATGATGTGCCTCGGGGAAGACTTCGGCAATACTACTCATTATTGACTGCCTTTGGTAGGTTACGAATGCAAGGTTCTCGACATCCCTAATTACTTCTCTCAACTTTGTGAAAAACAAATGCATTGCTAGATCATTTTCTCCGTCGACTATGCCGAATGCAATATGATAAATTTGGATGTTTGCATATTAACATGTTGCAAAATCAACTTACCTCCGTATCTAGCCTTAAGGGTTGTATCGTCAACTAGGATTAGGGGTCGCATTGCGTTTCGAAATCTTCAAACGCATTCTCCAAGGGCCATAAAGAAATACTTGAAGTGATTCTCGTAATCATTCTCAATAAAAAATGTCGATTCAGTATTAATTTTTTCCATATTATAGCAATACCTGACCAATTTAAATAAACAATAATCATAATTTAAATAATCAATTAAATATTAAATAAATAGAAAAGTAAACAATTGAATTAAATAATTAAATAAACAGAAAAATAAACAATTGAAATAAATAATTAACAATTAAAATAAATATTAAATAAACATCTAAACAATGAAATACCTTGCCAAATTAGCATAACTTCCAAGCCTTCAGATAGCTCGTGATCATCCCGTACTCTCGACGAACGTCATTAACGATTTTCGAAGGTCTGCAGATCGTTCGTGGTTCTGAAATTTGTGCATTATTTCTCGACCAATGAACCTTGATCGGGCTTGCCTATAATCATTTCGAAAAATACCCACTTCGAAAGCATGTTCCCGTGCATACTTACGAACTACAAAGAACTCATTTGTGTCTATCTTCGTCACTCGCAAACCCCAATGGCAACTGTTGTCAACACAAACAATTGTGTAACTCGACTTGTTTTATTTATTCACTTTAAACTCAATAATTGTGTTTCGAAGCAATCCAGTGAAAAACTTTCTGCAAATCTTTCTTCGTGTCAAACAGTTGCTAGACATACAAATCTTCATCATAGGGAACTACACGCGAATAATTAAAGGATCGTGCACTCGGTCTAGCCTGTGAGCTCCCACTCAACTCATTTCTCAGACGGAATAAAGCAATTAAATTCTTATTTATAAAGTCATTATCTTTTTCGTTGTCACGAACTATCGAGGAAATTCTATGCATAACAGTGAGATCATGGTGAGGAGCAAGTGTCTCTAAAATAGTCACATCATCCTCACGAACTATCTCCACTGTGTACCAAAACTCATTCACATTATGATCTCCTCCAGCAAAATCTTCGTGTTCACTATCAGGACAATTCTTCTTCTTCAAAGTTAAGCAAATAAAAATCGTACGTTTCTGGTTCATTTCAATTAAAACCTTCATTTTAGCAAAAGTAACCGTTGTAGGTGGAATTGAAATTGATGTATATTAGCCCATTAGAAATCCCTATTCCATGTTGTACTGAGAGCGATCGACTTTGAGCAAGTTTTGTAACTCATTGTACATTTTTGCATATGATGTACTTGATGTTATTACAATTGCAGTACAATCATGTCTTTCACTCGTCTATTTCCACACCCATCGATTATTTTCATTCTTTTTAATTTCACCAAAATAACAAATCGTGACTCTAGCCGATCCCATATCTGCATTAGGAAATATTATTTATTAAAAAAATTGTAATTTATGGAAATAAAAGGAGGAAAAATATGCTAGACCCGACTAAAACAAGGAAAAATGGGATAAAAAGGGCCCATAACGGTCTAGACGGTCCGAGCTGGCCCGGACATCCATCCGGTCCAATTGTTTTGGGTCGGATGTGTGTTTGATTTTTCGATTTTGCATCAATTTTTCTGAAATAATATGCATGCATGTGAATTTTTTCCTCGTTTTTGCTAAAAAAAAATTGTACATTCATTTAAAACTGTAATAATTTATCTGCTTACATCAAATAAGATTCAAAGATCAAACAATATACTAATTTAACTAAAACGAAATTAAAAATACATATTTATACTTACCAATTTCGAGTGATGACTATGAATAATATTTTCTTGTTGAACCTTTAATAATTTTGTGAGATTTCAATGTTCAAGCAGATGGAATAGAAAATTTCTTTTTAACTGTGTTGGAAAATTTGATAAGGAAAGTGATTTTGTTTGAAATTTAAGTGTGAAGTGTTTGGTTTTATTTATTTTTTAAACGAGGATATTATTATCTTTTGAACAAATGATATATTTTTATAATTACAAAACATAATAAGGGTAAAAATGACATTGGTGAATGGGAAAAAAATATTGGTCAATATGGCAAAGTTGTTCTTTGACTTGGTGCTTTTGAAAAGTACCCTTTGTAGTTCTGCAAACAAACGAATGGAATGATCAACGTGTTAAATGTTATAAAGTTAAATGGCTATTTTGATTAGTTTTTGGAAATTACCAAAGTAGCTCGAGGGAGTCAAAACTATTTTTCTATAAAAATTTCTTAGAAAGAGACATTCTTTTATTAGTTAATATTTTAAAATTCTAAACTGTTTTGGTAGCGTAGAGGTACAATTTCTTTATTTATTTATTAAAGAAGAATAAGAATAAGAAGCAGTTGATCAAGTAGAGGTTTAAGGAATCGGGTTCGCAACAAGAATGGAATATCCAATTACTGTTTTCATTTATTCTAAATCTTTAAATTCATGTCTTAGTTAAAAAATAAAATAAATAAATACATAAAGGATAAGAAAAATTAAGATATTTTATCCCTGATTCGACTCAGTACAAACCCGTCCTCTTCCATCCTCGCTTCCTAAAAATTCCTAACAGGGCACAGGATGGAGAGGGTCATCTTGCTTTGTCTACCTTGTTGCCGTTCTTGGTAATAGAGTAAAATCACGAGCTTGTAAATTTGTTGCTTTAAATGTATTTCAACTCTTATGTTGTATGTTGTTCATGGTTGTTACGTGTTGTCATACTTGGCCAATCTATTTGGGCCTATGGCCCACTCAATTCGAACCACGTGTCGTTCTAGTCGAGGTGGTTTGTATGGCAGAGGCCCTTCATGCCGAGGCCCATATGCCGAGTCCTATGAAAATAGCCGAAACCCTAAAGCGGAAGTACTACATGAGTGGCAAAAGACCCGAATCCGAAGCAGAAGCCTCCGAACCATGAATGAACGTCTTCCATGATCACTTCTCCCAAGAGATCTTCTACATAAAGATCTTGTTAGAATGATTGATGGAACATTTGTTATAAGTATACATGTCAAGTCTTGTCATTAGTATGTGGGTTCTGCATAAGCAATAAATACGCAGCAAGCTAGCAAGTCAAGGATGATGCCTAGGATTGGATGTTTGAATTAAAGAGATGAGATCACGTGCCACCTCATCCAATGGCTGTCATTTCACATGTACCACTATAAATACTTCCCTCGTGTAACATTGACAGACTAATGCAAGAATCAGTACAAAAAACCACACTTTACTCTCTTTTTCATATTGCTTTATAACACAATACGAGTTCATACATATTTACATGCACATTCATGAGCACCGATTAGTAATTATTGTACAATCGGATTACGAACATCCCGTCGAATTCCGAACGTTCTCGTCCTGCGTTGTTGAGTTACCCCCACGCCCCTGATTCTTTCGTCCTAGACCGTCCATGTGTCTTAGCGTGTAGGACCTTCACTCACGCGTGCGCGGGTGGGTCCGACATCTGTTGGCAATATTTTTTGGGGTCAACAATAGTAATATATTTGCACGATAGAATATTAAGGGGGTGTTTGTTTCTCATTTTTGTAAGAATGAGAATGAAAAATATATTCGTTATGGGCTCCACACAAGAGATATGAATTCAAATTTGATGACTTAATATGATGAATAAATGATCATATTTTTCATTTTAATGAAAAAAGAATGGAAACCAAACGGGAGCTAAGTATCTTTTGAGCTTCATTTTTTCAAAATTCAGTTTTTCTCATAAAAAGATTTACACGTAAATTAAAAAAAAAAAATTCCTTTTTCTAAATCACAATTTTTTCGAAAAATTACTATTTCAAACCAGATTTTAGTCAAACGGGGGGCTAAGAACTTCCACGTTGGCAGGCGGCTATCGGTAATTAGCAAGCAAAAATGCTGCCTTCTCAGTACACCAAGCTTTCCAAACTACTGTCTACGTGTCACGTTCGTATTTGCCATTTTCCAAGTTTCACTTCATCAACAGTACCATTCGTAACCCGCTTGTCACCGATCCCCAAAATAACCCTCAAAACCCCAGGCCGTTAAATCATTTTCTCCCTCCCATTTCTCCATTCTGCCTGCAAATCCACCCTACCCTGTCCCGAATCTATACATACATAATCTGTATCTATCTGTGTGTAACGAAATGGAAGCTCTCTGCTTTGTCCCTGCTCAATCACCCGTCCTCCGATCCAAATTTACCACGAATGCCCCCGTCAAATCACCCTCCACAACTGTAAAAAGGAACCGCTTAAAGCTGTTTATTGAAGCCACCATATCGAAATCGACGGGGGATATTTTACCGGCCGTGGACAAATCTCCGGGGGCTGCATCATTGGCGGCGGCGGCGCCATTGTTGAAAGTGTCCCCGAGCTCCCTGCACTGCGAGAGCGGGTGCTTGATACCGAATTTTCCAGCTGGTGATGGTGCGGTAAACGATGGTGCTTTGAATGCTATGCAGTATTTGACGAACATTTTGTCTTCCAAGGTGTACGACGTGGCGTACGAATCTCCGTTGCAGCTGGCGCAAAAGCTCTCGGATCGGTGGGGGGTTAATGTCTGGCTCAAGAGGGAGGATTTACAGCCTGTATGAACATTCTTATTACATAAGTGATTCTTTTGGTATCTATGTTTTTGAGATATAGTAACATGTGGAATAATTTGAATTTTGTTGAATAATATTGGAAAATTGGGTAATTTTTTTGGTTAAGGTGGAGAAGATTTTGCTATGTAGCAATTCTTTTTGTGTTTTCTACGGAGATGTTCAAATGTATTGCCCACTGTTAATAGCTATGAAAAGTAATATTTTTTAAATTCATTGAAAAATTATAAAGCTTTTGTTATAGTATTGGCTAAATTACTTAAGGTTAGGAAAAAGTTGTGTAATTCAAGATTTATGGGTTTTCTAAGATTTAAAAATTCGAATGATCATATTTGAGGGTGTACTAATATTGGAAAAGTCTGGGGAACATCTTTATGATGCTTCGTTTTGAAGTGCACTCTTACCGAATAACAGGATGCTGAAGTGATATATACATTCTGGGTGTTTTGATTTCATTGGCAGGTTTTTTCGTTCAAGCTTCGAGGGGCATATAATATGATGGCAAAACTTCCACAGGAGCAATTGGAAAGAGGAGTCATATGCTCATCGGCCGGAAATCATGCACAAGGAGTAGCATTATCTGCCCAGAGATTGGGCTGCAATGCTGTGATTGTTATGCCTGTTACTACACCAGAAATTAAGGTTAGTAGTTGTTTCGTACATCACTTTATGTTTTGTAGTTTCCACTTATAACATTATATGCTTTATTCTAAACTGCTGTTCTGTACTTGTGTAGTGGAAATCAGTTAAAAGTTTTGGGGCAACAGTTGTACTTATAGGGGATTCTTACGACGAAGCACAAGCGTATGCGAAGAAACGGGCTCTGGATGAGGGCCGCACTTTCATTCCTCCCTTTGATCACCCAGATGTCATATCTGGGCAGGGGACAGTTGGAATGGAGATTGTACGCCAAATGAAAAGCCCAATACATGCGATATTTGTGCCAGTTGGGGGTGGCGGGCTTATAGCTGGTATTGCTGCCTATGTGAAGAGAGTTTCTCCTGATGTAAAGATTATTGGAGTGGAACCATATGACGCAAACGCAATGGCATTATCATTGTACCATGGTCAAAGAGTAATGTTGGACCAAGTGGGAGGTTTTGCAGATGGTGTAGCAGTTAAAGTGGTTGGTGAAGAGACTTTCTCTGTGTGTAGAGCACTGATAGATGGGGTAGTTCTTGTTAGCCGTGATGCTATTTGTGCATCAATAAAGGTTAGCATGTTATTTCAGTTTAAGAGTTCTGTTTATTTTTGCGTATCATCTTGATGCTTCCTTGTAATCATCCTGGTTTATTCTCTGCGTTCTTGACTGGGAAAATGTATCTTCCTGCTGGATAACAATATTGTGCTGGAATTTCTTATTCCTGTGTGCATTGAAGGAAATTGTTTTTGGA
>NC_036256.1:4237109-4263317 GCF_002742605.1 Olea europaea var. sylvestris | reverse complement strand
GCTAACATGAATTTTGATAGATTGAGGTTGGTAACTGAACTTGCAGATGTTGGTAGACAGCGTGAAGCTGTACTTGCAACTTACATGCCAGAGGAGTGCGGAAGCTTTAAGAGATTCTGTGAGCTTGTCGGTCATCTAAACCTTTTGGCTTTATTTCTCCCAACTTTCTGAGAGAAAGCTTCCTTATTAGACACTCACTGTTGTTTGGGTTGCAGGTAGGACCTATGAATATTACTGAATTCAAATACAGATATAATTCTGATAAAGAGAAAGCTCTAGTACTATACAGGTAAGAGCACCGTTATAATTGTAAGTTGATCAGGTCTGTCACTTTAATGAGATATCAACTGAAAGTGTTCCTTCTCCCCCATACGGACTAATACTCCGAGGTTTTCCAAATGGAGTGCCACTTTGGATAGCTGGAAGTTATTAATTTTTAAAGAAAACAAAACATGCACTGAAGGTCAAGTACCCACAAATTCAAAATTAAAATAAGAATTTATGTAATGTTTAGAAAACCTTTTCTTATTGTAAATTTTAATATTCACGCTTCTGGGAAAGTTGACCATAATATGCACCGGGCTAGAGTTTATCCTGATTTAAACTTAGGACAAGAATTCGACAATCTGTAATGATCCAGGAGGATAAGTTCTTCTAGATGACTATCTTTTCCTTTTTTCTACAGTGTTGGCCTTCACACAAGATTAGAACTTGAAGCAATGGTGGAGAGGATGAAATCAGCTCAGCTACGAACCATTAACCTTACAAATAATGACCTGGTCAAAGACCATTTACGACACCTGGTAATTGTCTTTTTGAATCTTTCTGTCTTCTTATGTAAGCACATTGTTTATCTGATTTGTATGCACGAATCTATGCTAAACATTATTATTTAACTTTGTCGAAAGATACACTGATCGAAAACCCATTAATTTCTTACAAAACCTAATCTCCTGTGAAGCTACTAAGCATGTCAGGCTTTCTACATCATGATTATCCGCGTGCCGCATATTACATGTATGCAATATACAACAATATTATGTTGTTTGGATTAGGGAATTGCAATTTATTCTTATAGTGTGTCGTGTTTTAAAATTTGTATGCAGCATACCGATTTGTGCTCTGAAGCTCAAAATCTTCATGGAGGAATGAACTAGGCTACTTAGATATTGATGCATTTGGTCCTCTATACTTTGCATTTAGAATAGATTATCTATAAGGTATTTAATGAATGAGGACTACTTGCATTATTAAATGTAAATGGATATCAGTTTTGTTCTTAATGACAAGGCAACTAGAGTTTCTTTGACTTCCACTTGGAAAGGATATTGCATGGAGTATCTGATTATGCATTATATATCGGGTAAGTACGTGTGTGCTGACTTCATTTTGGATCTCTTTCAGATGGGAGGCCGATCAAATGTTAAAGATGAGCTTCTTTGCCGTTTCGTTTTTCCTGAAAGGCCAGGAGCTTTGATGAAATTTTTGGATGCTCTGAGTCCACGTTGGAATATAAGTTTGTTCCATTATCGGGGACAGGTTGCTTCTCTGAACTGTCTGCTTTTATCATTTTAGTCCATATTTTACTAGCACAATTCATCTTGTCACTGTATGTATAGGGAGAAACTGGAGCAAATGTGTTAGTTGGTATTCAAGTTGGTCACACTGAGATGGATGAGTTCAGGGACCGTGCAAACAGTCTTGGATACGAGTATGAACTAGAAAGCGATAATGAAGCGTCCAGCTTCTGATGCGATGAATAAGGTTGCCTTGTTATGTAAGAGTGCTGTGACATCCTAAGCAGGTTATTTTTTTAGCTTTCTAGCAGATTTCCTAAGAGATTGTACTTGTTGCCACTATCATATCTGGAGCAGAGAAGTGAGGTACGGCTTTTATCCTTGTTCCTTTGTTCAGAATGTACCGTCATTTCCTCCTGGCAATTGGAGGATATGAGGTCAAGTCTCTAGATTTTTTAATCGGGTGGAGAGTGTTAAGCTCAGCTCTTTGTATAACAATATCTATATAGTAGCAAAGGAGTTTATTTCTGCTTGCAACAAATCTCTTTTAATAAACTTTATTTATAGAGGTTTGACATACTTGAGAGTTCGATATGGCATGCTCTCTGTTTTCATATGCAAAACATAATCTAGGTAGTAAGGCAACAATCATTATGGCTTCAACTAGGCCTGTACTCTTCTTGTTTTGCCATCAAGTCTCTATTTTTCTATGGTAAAAATTTGACTTTTCAGGACTTTTGTAAAAGATTTTTTCTTTAATATGTATATCATGAAGAAGACTGCTTAATGTAACGATGAGTCGAGTTGCATAAATACACAATCATTTTCTGATACTCGTTACCTTGTGATAATTCTTAAAGAGTTGCTTGTGCATATGAAATCAATCCTACTACAAGCACAGCATATGGAATTAGCTGGCAATATTGCTCATTTTTTGCATTCATGCACGGCCACTTTCTTCGCAAGATGAGAGTAAACTTCTCTGCTATGTAATGTTGATAAGATATCTGAGTCACACAAAACGGGTCTTGCTCATTTACATGCATATAAAATCTTCTACATAGGGTAGAGAGTTAAATTTGCTTGCATAGAACGAGTTGACTTTCAAGCATCTTACATCTGTACTTAGCATGGCAGTAAAGGTGTGAAGGGGTTGCACCTGGCTGGCCTTGCCCGTCTCACCTTTGGACCTTGCACGGCCTGTGGGTGAGCCTGGCCTGGCTCACCTATTCTTTGGACTTTCTATGAGAGTCTGTAACCTCTCATAGGGTAGAATTCTTGAATTCAAATTGAGGGATGTGATTGAATGTCCGAGGGGTAAGATGGACACAAGTTCATGAATGATATAACGACTTAGGCACAGAGACTCGGGTCATTACAATATAACTTGTGGTGGTAGTGGGCAGAGTCGGAAACTATTCTTGGAAATCAAGGATGCTACAAAATAGAAAGATTGAATTTAGATGTTAAAAGAATTATGCTGGGGGATGATTTGTGCAATTTCCCAAATTAGGAGTTTACACCGGACTTCTTCCTCTCTTGATTTTTATGCCTTTAGCTTTAAGAAATTTGTAGGAAATTTCATCCTTTCTTGTCGCTTCCTATTTCATCAAAAGTAATACAACTCCTAATTTTTTAAGTACGTGAAGGCCAATAAATTAAGGATGTGTTTTATTACATTTATTTTCCATGAAAAATATTAGTTTTCCATCCAAATTCTTACTTGGAGTGTCTGATTGCTATTTTTTTCATGAAAAATATTTTTCGACTTTTGAAAATATGCATAATTTTTCTTATTTAACGAGTGGAAGACTTTCCACGTAAGAGCTACATAAAAGGAGCGAGAAAGAGAGCATAATACTTGTCTTTACGCGAGCAAGGAAGACATTTTTCTTGGGTAGATGTTGTTTTTGTTTTCCACAAAAGATGAAAAATATTTTTTTTTAGATGATATTTTTCATGTCAATCAAACACAGAGTAAGAATTGGCCAAATTCAGAAAACGGGAAGAGTGGCCACTATTGATTATTTTGGAATAAAAACTCCTAGTCACTAAATTTATGGTTTCGTTGCAATTCAACTGAACTTCGTTTGCTTCATTAAATAATAATAATATAAAATCAAAATATATCCACAATACGTCTATAATTTATTATTATTATACTAATAATAATATAAAATCAAAATATACGCACAATTCGTTAATATTAATAATATAAAATCAAAATATACGCACAATATGTCTATAATCTATGACAATTTTCTGTAGCCGATGATTGTAGCCATTGACCGTTGTCATTAATGGTCGACTACTTGCAATAGAGCAATGATTATTTTTGACTTTGTATCAACAACAAATAAACACATGTACAATATAAAAATATCAGTTCTCTTTGGAAATGTCTTTGATTAAGCAATGATTATTCAAGGAGAAAGAAAATGCACCCAGCCGTCACTACCATACTATCAAATCATCAACTGTGAAATGATTCAAAACAAACCCCAACTTGGCAAATATTGGATCAAAATATTTCCATTATAAAAAGGGGAAATTGCAGCACATTTTCAATTTTTTGCGGATTTTACTCTAATCTTCAATTTGTGTCAGCGAAGATCCCTAACCTTTCATAAATATGCAGCTGAGGTCTAACTTGACAAAAACCGTCTATAAAACCATTAGTTGACCTAAAAAAACAAAAACAAAAATGGGGTAATTTGACTATTTTAAGAAAGGGTATTTTCGTCCATACTAAATTTTCCATTTGATTTAAAAACAACAAATTAAATATTCTAAAAAAGAAAAAAAAATCTACCCCCACCCCATTTTCCTCCCTTTCCTCAAACCAAACAATACTCAAAAACCGTTGCTGTTGCTGCTTATATCGTCAGATTATCACCATCTTCCTCCACCGTCCCATCTTGCTATGGTGCGCGTTTTAACAATGTTTGCCCCTTCCCATCTCCTTTATCCATCCCACATTAACATAAAAAACACAATCACCAGTTTTTTCTCGTATTTTTTCGAGACTATTTCCTTCGCTATCTTGCTAACTTGCACCTCAATCAAATTCTCCTCCATCACCAGCAGTTTTTGACCCTAGCCTAAATCCCCCAAACCATATCCTACCTTCGATAGAAGTTTTGTTTTTTGCTCAAATATGAGAACTTTTTGGTTTGCAACCTCAATGTAGCCTTGCTAACATATATCTCCACCACCTGCACAACAGATCTATCGATAAGAGACATTCGATTGGCTAACTGAAGATTTTTCTTGGGTGATGGTCCTCAAGAAGTGAAGGTGATTTTTTTTTTTATCATTTTTCAGCTTCATCCTCTACTGCAATAATGGATTTGATTTTGGTTTTTTCAACTTCGGCCTTCATTTTTTAGCTTCGACTATTTTTCATGGGTGATTATCCTCGAGGAGTGAAGGTGATTTTAGCTTCAAGGAGTGAAGGTTTTGGTTTTGATTTCTCAAGTGGTTTTGATTTTTTTTTCTTGGGAACCTAGGTAATGGATTTCTTCTGGTTAAGTTCTAATGAAGTGCATAAGGGATTAGAGTTTATAATAAAATGGGACCGTCGCAAGGCAAAATAATGGTTTTTGATTTCATGATAACTTCGAGTTTGTTCATTTTTGGCGAATTGCTAGTCTAATTTGATTGGAATCGAGCCAATGAATAAAGCTCAAAGCCTTTGGCCTTGATGCAAGGTCAATTTTGGGCAAAATCTATCGTTTAGGCCCTCGTTTAGGCGTTTTTGCTTTTTATTGTAATTTTTGTTTTTGCAATCTCTTTCCATAAAATTCGAATTTGTATTCTGTTTGTTGGAAGATGATCCTGAAGATGAGAATTTTCCATCTTAATAGTTACCTCATATTTTTCTATTTTTGGAAAAATATCTTTTTTACTCTATTTTTCGAATTTTGCTAGGTTTTTTTCTATTTAAAGCGTTGTAAACCCTTTGAGGCGACAGTTCTTGAATTCAATAAAAATTTTCTTGAGAATTTTCTCATTTTGTAATTGTTCATCTTTCCTATAATCTTCCGCTACGTCAAGGTCTTAGTGAAAGTGATTTTAGTGGTGGTGAGAAAGGGAAAAGTGGTAGCATTGGGTGCTAGCTGGCATCTTGTAGATGGAGGTGGCGATGATAGACAAGTGATGGAGCCATTGATGTCTTAGGGTTTGATTTTGGGTTGGGTTGGGGTGGGGTGGGAAGGTGACTTTTGGTTTTGATTTTTTCATTTTGATTTAATTATTTTATTATATAAAATATAAAATTACTATTTTAACCTTTTAAAATTGATCAAAATTTGGTCAAATCAACTAACGATTTTATGGACGGTTTTCATCAAGTTGGACCTCAACTGCATATTTATGAAAAATTAGAGGCTTTTGCTGGCACCAATTAAAAGTTAAGGTGAAATCTGTAAAAAAATAAAAAGGTTAGGGACCAATGCTATAATTTTCCCTTACAAAAATGGTGACGGAAGCTTCATGGAAAATCGAGTAAAATAGAAAGTAATGTGTTGCTTATTCAATTTTTGTCATTATAAATTAAATATATCAAAATCGAAGGGAGTCGGTAAGCTTTATGTGTCGAGTTGATAATTATGTGCTGAACTATCTTTGTAATAGTTTAGATGAAATAAATTTTGTTTTAATAAATTATTAACAATATGTCTTCAGGTTTTCTCAAGATTTAGACTAATTTATGATTTAAATAAACCAAATAGAAAATTATGTATGAATATGTTGAGAGAGAGAGAGAGAGAGAGAGAGAGAGAGAGAGAGAGAGAGAGAGAGAGAGAGATTATGACATGATTTATAAAATAATTAAGTAACGTTAGGTTGTATATAAAATCATTACCAAGAAAGCAGAAACTTAATTTGACGTAAAGATTGAATGCAGTATGTCTGTCTGTCTGTCTGCATGTTCAAGTTTGCTTTTACTTCATATTTAAGAAAATTTTAAAACAAATGAGGCAAAAAACATGTGCCTAATGATAATGCCCCATTAAAAAAAATATTTGTGGGTTTTTTGGCACATTTATTTACATGAAGAGAAGTGAAATACATATAAATAAATACAGTAAAATAATTTTTTAAAATTTTTCATTCGAAAATTTGTGGTCCGATATACAATGAATTGAGTCGAGCGTAAAATCTCCCTAACAAAGAACTAGCCAAATATCAATTATGTAAATGGAAAAAATATAAATTAATTTATATTTAGAACGAAATTCAAATATTTATAATTCGTAAGTCAAAAAAAAAAAAATTGTAAATGGAATTTATATTTGGAAAAAATTAAGTGGCTACCATATATCTTCAAGCCTCATATGGAAACGTATTCAAATCAAACTGCTATACCATCGTGTTTGGTGTCCATCCTGTTAAATCATCGTCACCACAAAAATCATTAAATATTTTTTCTTAAAATTTAAGGTAATATCCTCCTCCTCCTCCTCCTCCTCCTCCTGCTGCTGCATTATCTGTGGATAACTCTAATGACTCACTCGGCCACAGCATTCTTGTTGTAATGTAACCTAAAACTCATTGAAAATCAAATCAATGATTGAACAGTGAATCTTAAATTATATTAAGTAACGACTCTGATTATGCCACCTGTACATTTAATCCCATATATGTAACATTCCCAAGAATCTTTTATTTCATTATTATTTCTATATAAATAACGCTTCATTACTCTGTCATCACAGTGTTGTTTTTGTGCGTGGCGGTACAAATTTGAAGCAGTAACTGCTATTGGCCATGGCGACAAAAGGGTTTGTGGTGTATTTGATAACGGGTTTCTCTCTGGCAGTTCTTCTCTCTGTTCACTTTATCAACAAACATTCCATTAATGGCGGATATGCTCACCCACAAAAACTGCTTCTTCCATTTCCGGCCAACTCGTCGGGGTCCGATCCCAAAATCTGGCCGGTAAATTTTTGTGTAGAAAAAACACACACACACTTGAAGAAACATATGTTTCTTATTTTATTTTTTTTTCTTTTTTATCTTTCAACAGGATTTGAAGTTCAATTGGAGAATTGTATTGGCAACTATAATAGGATTCTTGGGTTCAGCATGTGGAACTGTGGGTGGTGTCGGTGGAGGAGGCATTTTTGTCCCTATGCTTACTTTGATTGTTGGGTTTGATACCAAATCTGCCGCTGCCATTTCAAAATGTAATTATCTTGTTCTTGGATCTGTTTTAAGTGTTCTTTTTACTGTGTTTTCCTTCCTGAGGTTACATAATGTCATATGGCTGGATAATTTAAAATACAGTTAGCTTTTTCACCCGATCATTTCCCTCCAACTCTCTGGACAATTTCTTCCGGCAAAGTAGATTAATTCCTTAAACTAATCATTTCTTCGGAGTCGAGTAATCGATTTGTCTATTTAAACCGCAAAATTATGATTGGAGATGTGTACAAATGCAGGTATGATAATGGGAGCATCAGCATCATCAGTTTGGTACAACTTGAGGGTGCCTCATCCATGCAGAGAAGTACCAATAATTGACTATGATTTGGCTCTTCTGTTCCAGCCCATGCTCATGCTTGGCATTACACTTGGCGTGTCTCTCAGTGTTGTATTCCCCTATTGGCTCATCACTATCTTGATCATTGTTCTCTTCTTGGGTAAATTCATCTACTCTATATTTTCTTGTATAAACAATTTAAATATTTTTTAAATAAATGGCAATGGAATAATTGTTTTAAGATATGTTATTTTATGGGATTTGAAAATGGCAAATGATTGCTATTTGATTTCTTTTAATAGGAAGCAATAATCACTGGTCCCTATTCTAAGCTATAGAACACCAGTAGTTTTGACTGAAAAATCTTATATGGTTTTGTTTATTGCCAACAGGAACTTCATCAAGGTCCTTTTTTAAGGGGATTGAGATGTGGAAAGAAGAGACAAATTTGAAGGTTAGTTGGTCTAAAAAAAATTTAAAAAAATCAGGTGCAATTATAGGCAAGAAGATGAGATTAGAGAGAAATCCTGTGTTATAGAGCTATTGAAAGAAAAAATAAAAAAAATTTACCACAAGGAGCTGTCAACACATAAAATCAATTATTTGATTGCATGTAGCTTATGATTCTTAGTTCTTACTTTGTCTCTTTGTCTGGATTGGATAACTGCAGAAAGCATTGGCAGAACAACAGAAAACTTATGTCAACTCTCATGGGGAACGTAAGTATTTACAAAGCTTAACTAATTCTATATAAGTTAAAGAATTATTAATCGAAAAACAGGAAAAAGAATATCTGATTTTGTTATTCTCTTCATTTCCTTCTTTCTTCAGTTCTAATTGATACCGTGTATGAACCGCTGATTCCTAAAGAGGAGAAAACGGTATTGGTAAGTGGAAGCCTTTTTTCAATCTCTGTTTGTGACTACCGTTAATTGCTGGATGTTAAATCATAATTTTACATTTTTCTTTCAGCAAATTGTGAGGGGCAACTTTAATGTAAAGAGAATTCTGGTGCTAATGCTTGTATGGATTTCGTTTTTGCTTCTTCAAGTCTTCAAGGCAAGTGAAGTTCTGGTGGTTTTCTTCTAAAAATTCAAAATGGTAATATTAGATTGTGTATTTTTGTACTTTTATTTTCTAATGAGGACCTGGATTTGCAGAATAATTTGAAAGCTTGCACTCCATTGTACTGGTTACTCAACTTGTTACAGGTACAGGAATCCATAACATTCATAAAAATCCTTTTTTAATTGTTTGAGTTCATAGATTTCTGCATTGTTTTATAAACAAACATCTTGAGTTTGAATCTCCTCACCATCTGTGAAAATTTAACGTTTTGGAAGCTGTACTCGAACCGTAGTCGAGTGACAAAATTCTTCATTAATGATTATCCAGCTGAACACCATATAGTCCATAAGTGTGCGTGTGTACGCGCGCGCTCATTTTGCTGTGGAAACTGAATTAATTTCAACTTCTTTTGTTTCTGTTTTTCAGTTGCCAGTTGCTCTTGCAGTTTTTGTGTATGAATGTGTCAAATTGTACAAGGAAAGCAAGAAAAGGAGGAAAGCAGGGAATCCAGAATCAATATGTGAGGCTGCAATTGAATGGACAGGAACAAATCTTGCTTTTTGTGCTGTTTGTGGCATCTTAGGAGGCACTGTTGGGGGCTTGTTAGGTTCTGGTGGTGGCTTCATACTTGGTCCCCTACTCCTAGAAATCGGTGTCATCCCTCAGGTGAAGTGCTCATTTTTTCACCCCATTTACTTGTTTCTTCACCGCAGTTATATTCAATAATGTATTAGAATTTATATCATATTAGGAATTGAGATCGACTACGAAAAACACGGCCGAGTTACCTCAATTACCCGGAGTTCAGACCGACTATAAAAACCTCTTGCAGATTCTCCTCAATTATACTCATATACATTTATGAGCATTCAAACTTCTAGTAGAGTACACTGATCGGTCCATGTTATATAGGGGGTAAAAGACTAGAAGACAAGATATTTTTTTAATGGTCTGGCTTGCCTGAATTTTCACTGCATATGACAATTTTGTAGAATTTTTACTAGCACTTTCAGATTACTTAAATACAATGAGAATCTTAAGATTAGATTGGTGGATTGACTATAGGACTGTTCAACAGGGCATCTAGGTATATGCTCGAAACACGGTATTTGATAGGACTAGATTCTAAATATCCCTGTCAAGGGATTAAATTAATCGTGATTGATGTTTTATTTGACGGAAAATTATAACATCTTTCACTATCTCAACTTGTAAATGCAGCTGTATAGTCTTCTTGAAAATGTCACTATTTAGCCCTTGTTTGATTGAGAGATTAAAATCAGATTTTTAATAGATTTTGATAAAAACTGATAGAATGTGTGATTGAAAAGTTATGTGTCCTAAGAAATATGTGGTTAAATTAATTATTGACTTTGATTTAGATTTTAATCAGGTTTTTTAGCAGTACCAAACAGTTGCTTAATGTGAAATTGACTCTTGTTCTTCCCACCAGGTAGCTAGTGCAACAGCAACATTTGTGATGATGTTCTCATCATCATTATCTGTGGTGGAGTTTTATCTCCTTAAGAGGTTTCCAATTCCCTATGGTAAATATATTGTTACCTTCATTTCATTTATTTCCTCAAAAAGTACAATATTATAAAATTTATTGTCATTTGTCATTTTTCTATTGCAGCTTTATACCTCATGACTGTGTCTATTTTGGCTGGTTTCTGGGGACAATTCTTCATAAGAAAACTTATCACAATTCTAAAGAGGGCTTCAATCATCGTGTTTATACTGTCTGGTGTTATTTTTGCCAGTGCTTTAACAATGGGTAAGTTAAAATCTTGTTCACTATAGTTTTCGATCATTTCCAATACTGTGTACTCGAACATGAATTTCGAACATACTTTCAAGAATTTTCCAAGAATTTTCTGTCTGTGTCAATGTTCATTTCTGTTTTCTTTGCAGGAGTAATTGGAACAGAGAAAAGCATCAGAATGATAAACAATCATGAATTCATGGGATTTTTGGATTTTTGCAGCAGTCAATAATTTTTATAAATTTTGTATAGTTGTAGCAATAGGGGTATTGGCCAATGCCTAATTGCCCAAACCCTCAAATTTAATTAATAGTGTATTAGAGTTTGGGTTGTGTTGATGTTTAGCTAGCGCTAACTCCACCACCAAACTCATTTGTAAGCAAGTTTGCAACTTTTAATTCTTCTGTGGATTGTAATGAAAAAATAAATAATTTATATTCTTGTTTGTATGGATATGTTATGCTTGTTCCAGGAAATAAACCCTCGACTAAGGTCGGGATTCATCTTTATAACCTTATGTCTAATTCATTTAGTCCATGTTTGACAACACCTATAGAGAGTTTTTTGGGAAAATTGGATTTCCGAATAGTAATTTTTGAATAAGATGTGAAAAAGTACAAAAAAGTTTTGAATTTGCGTGCAGATTATTTTATTGTGAGAATATGATTAAAATTGTATTTGAGGAAAAAAAAATTATGTAAAAATGATTGTCAAACAGGGACTTAATATAACATGTTGCTCGACAGGGACGGATTTAGAGGGGGGACTAGCTGGGCTGTAGCCCCCCCGCCCCGCCCCACGTGGTCCAATGAAAATTTTTTAGGGTAATTTTCTTTAATTCTTTTTTTTTTTTTTTTTTTGTAAAAACATTTTTAATGAGTAAAATTTTTTTTTCACGTATTAGCACATCTTGAAATTTTTTAACCCGATCTTAAATTCAAACTTGGATTAGGTATGACAAAAAAATCAGCCCAGCCCCAAATGGGCGGGGTGAGCATGCCCACCACCCCGTGAAGAAAAAATACAAAAAAATAATAATAATAATAATAATAATAATTTAAATTCATAACAATTCACACATTAAAAACTCATTTTTGAATTTGTATTTTATTATCTTATAATAACATAATTCGAAATTTTGAAAATGTTACAAAAAAAAATAATAATAATAAAATTAAACGAGACAGCAAACAAGCAAAAAGTCGCCCCATTGCCATCACTAACCTGAATCCGTCGCTGTTGCTCGATCCATTTTTAAGCTCTAATTTTTCTAAATGAAATGTGAACCACCCATCAAATGGTGGTCCTCCCACGACAATTGTAACCTACAAGATATACATAACGTGGTTGTCATGATGTCAACTATCACATTAATTTGATTTTCAGAACTTATTTATTAGTCTAATTCAACATTATTTGATTTCGATTGGAAGTGTGTGTGTGTAGTGCTTATTTGAGGTTAGTAGTTAGCAAAAGTGTAGCATTCATGTTACCTACTTTCGCAATAATTTAATTCTAGCCGTTGTTTGAGCCACATTTTTAGAATGAAAATGTATTAATGGAAAATGTGTAGTTAAGAAAGAAAGAAAAATTTTGAATTTGCTTGTAATATTATTTTATTGAAAAATGTGTTGTTAAGATGATATCAAATCATTGTTAAAGAATGTATTTTTTTTTTTTTTTTTTAAATGTGGCTCATACAGGTAGCAAGTAAAAATGAAGCACTCACTAACCTACTTTTACAATAATTAAATTCTAGAATATTTTTCAGTATGGTCTAATATCTTTAATTAAGCATAATTAAATTATTGGTTCAACTTCTATTAATTAGCAATAAATTTAAACATCTAGAAATTCCCCTCCTTCCACTCATTGTGAATTTAAGCATGTAAGGAGAGGACCAAACTTTAATGAAAATATTAAGCCCCATTTGAAAGAATTTATAAACAATTTACTTTATAAAAAGATATAAATGAGTGGCGAATATGTGGATAGCACTTAAATAAATTATTAGAAGAGAAATTTAATCATTCATAAAGGATTTATCGATTTTGTCAACGGGAGATTAGGATAGAAAAAGACAATTAAATTTGAATTTGAATTTGAATCTCAAATTTTAATTTTATTCCCTATGACTACTTGTAATTTTGCGTGGGGACTCATTCATTCATATCGATTTGTCATTTACCTAATCTGTACAGCTCAATTGAGAGTCACATTTCCAATATTTTTGGGAGGCCATGATTATATAGTTAGTAATTGATTTTAATCTATTTAAAAATGCAAATTTTTGGGGACATAAGTGTCATTTCCAAATGCAAATTTAAGTGATTTAAAAATTACTAATTTCAAAGTGTGAAAAAAGTTGATTTATGTAAGAATCATATTTTTGACTCAACTCATCAACTTGGGTTGATCTAATTTCTATGATGCTTTTATACAGTCATAAAATTAAATACTTGGTTTAATATCAAAATCTCTCGCAAGTCTATAAGACCTTTAGTTAAATTAGTCGAGAAGGTATGAGTTTATCTATGAGGCATGCCGCTCCATAACCTTCACTAAAACTTGACCNTTAATAGAATATCAACTAAAATAACAAAAAATTGAGAAGAGACTTAGAAAAATTGGTTTGAGTGAATACAAAAATTGACATCCTAGCCTTCCCTTCATACAGTTTGACACTGTACGACTCCAAGATAAAATATACATAGCTTACAGTTAATTCTCATTCTATGGACATGACCTCGATGAGAGAAAGAACGAACTTTATATTGAGTTGTCAAAAATTTACAAAAGAATATAGTATGAAATGTATATAGAGTATTGTTTCAAATTGTGGACATTATAGTGAGAAATTCAACCATTACATTCATGTAAATTAAACTATTCAAATATAACTTACAATATTAATATGAAAATTGAAAAAAAAAATATTAAATCAATTACTTTAAAAGTTTTAGAATTTGGGAGAAGGCGGCATTCTTCAAATATGCAAAAAATTTGAAAACACGCCCAGTGGGACTCGAACCCACAATCGCCTGATTAGAAGTCAGACGCCTTATCCATTAGGCCATGGGCGCCATCTTGAGTTAAGAGTTAATATAATTTTATTTATTGAATAACTCACAATGTTTACATATCATCATGGCTTCTTAACTTTACTGAATTTTTTTAATATTTTTTTCTAGAATAGTTAATATATAGGCTGTATTATTGACACTGAAACATACGAATTACTTTAAAATTATTTATTTAAATTACAACATGATATCAGAGTTTAAATTAGGTTTATTGGGTTTCAAATTTGCTCAATGTTATAAAAACCTAACCGATCAGTTTAATTGGAGATATCGGAAACCAATTTAACATTCCGTTCGATTATACTTAAAAACCCACTTAATAAAAAATCAATAAAACCGGTCAATTGGCCGGTTTATTCACTTCCCAACTGACCCAAAACCGATTTTTTCTTGGTTTGTAGGCTATTTTTTATTTAAAAATTATATAATAATTAATTATAAGCCCCTTCAATTGTAAGGCCCAAAATAGTTGGATAACATAATTACTTTTAGGCAAAAGTTCATGAGTCAATATGGGGCAATTCAACGTTAAGTTTCAAAATTCAAAACTCGGGCATTAATTAATTATTTAAAAATATTTTATTAATTAAATATATTAATGTCACAATTATATAATTAATTATCACGTGTTTGTACTTATAGGTCACAACTTATTTATTGATTATATATTATCAAATTAATTGGTCACAAATTTTTTCATAATCACAATAAAAAAATTTTGATATGTCACAATTTATGTCATCGTTCATAAATCAACAAATTTATAAGTTACAATTTATTTATCAATTACATACTTTCAAATTAGTTGGTCACAATGTTTGTCAATGACAAATTATTGAATCTTTATGCCACAATTAAATAATTAGTTATAAATAACCAAATTGTTGGTCACATACTACTACCGCTAACACTACCTTCACCACCACCACCACCACCACCACCACCACAACCTAATAACGCCACCATCACCAACACAGCCCCACATACAACTACCATCTCACCATCACCACATACGTCGTTGCTACTATCCCACAACCGCAAAACCACCATCATACACTGTAACAATTGCAGAAAAACTACCACAGCAACCATCAACCATACAAACCACCATAACCATCCGAGAAATCAAACTCAAAAAATAAAAGGAAATAATAGATCTACGTCACTATATATCAACCATTGGCACATTAGAAGTAATAGCGATAGAAGTTTTGTCGCCGCCTTCGCCACATTAGAAGTAATCCAATAAACATAATTGTAATAAATATGTTCGGAATAAAAATGGACATAGATTACTCACATTCAAGTTGCAAGATAATGAAAGTGCTTTTCTTTATGAAGTGACTTGACTTTGGTTTTCAAATTGTTGTATGTTTTTCATGTTCTCTTCTTCTCCCCTATTAATAGTAGTAATTGAGAATTAAATTAATAATTAATTTATTTTTCCTTAATCATTATTTTGCCAACTTTTACCCTGTTATGCCATTTGTCATTTTAGTATTTAGAGTGACAAGGTAATTTATGTATGGTAACTACCTCATTCTTATCCTTTTATACCATTTGTCATTCTAGTATTTAGAGTGGCAAGGTAGTTTATGTAGGGTAGCCACCTCAATCTCAAACTATTATACCATTTGTCATTTTAATATTTAAAGTAACACGATAACTTATGTAGGTTGGTCACCTCAATCTTATCTTATCTTTTCTTTTTTCCACATGATTTTTATCAAAATCTTTATTCAGTTCTTTTTCAAAAGGTGATAATATCATTAACATAACTTTTTACTATGTTACATGAAATATACATCACAATAGAAGGTATGAATATGCATTATAAATTTGCTAAGATTTTGGGATGTCACAATTTCGAAAAGCAAAAAGGACTAGTCTGTATGTCTCATGTGCATTGAGTCAATTGACAGATGTTTTAACCAAGGGTCTGAACAACACGAGTTCCATGGAATTATTTCCAAGCTAGGAATGGAAGATATCTATTCACCAGCTAATTATTTGGAATAAATCAGATGAAAATTAGTTAAGAAAGAGTTATTTTTATCCTTTAAATTAAAAGATAAGAGCTGTCAGTTGTTACCAAATATTGTTGGTTTACACTGAAATATACGAATTACTTGCAGATTATTTCTTTAAATTACAACACCTATGCCATCTTGAGTTAAGAGTTAATATAATTTTATTTATTGAATAACTCACAATGTTTACATATCATCATGGCTTCTTAACTTTACAGAATTTTTTTAATATTTTTTTCTAGAATAGTTAATATATAGGCTGTATTATTGATACTGAAACATACGAATTACTTTAAAATTATTTATTTAAATTACAACATGATATCAGAGTCTAAATTAGGTTTCTTGGATTTCAAATTTGCTCAATGTTATAAAAACCTAACCGATCAATTTAATTGGAAAAATCAGAAACCAATTTAACATTCCGTTCGATTATATTTAAAAACTCACTTAATAAAAAATCGATAAAATCGGTCAATTGGCCGGTTTATTCACTACCCAACTGACCTAAAACCGATTTTTTCTTGGTTCGTAGGCTATATTTTATTTAAAAATTATATAATAATTAATTATAAGCCCCTTCAATTGTGAGGCCCAAAATAGTTGGATAACATAATTACTTTTAGGGAAAAGTTCATAAGTCAATAAGGGGCAATTCAACGTTAAATTTCAAAATTCAAAACTCGGGTATTAATTAATTATTTAAAAATATTTTATTAATTAAATATATTAAGGTCACAATTATACAATTAATGATCACATATTTGTACTTATAGGTCACAACTTATTTATTGATTATATATTATCCAATTAATTGATCACAGATTTTTTCATGGTCACAATAAAAAAATTTTGATAGGTCACAATTTATGTCATCGTTCATAAATCAATAAATTTATAGGTTACAGTTTATTTGTCAATTACAAACTTTCAAATTAGTTGGTCACAATATTTGTCAATCACAAATTATTGAATCTTTATGCCACAATTAAGTAATTGGTTATAAATAACCAAATTGTTGGTCACATACTACCACTGCTAACACTACCTTCGCCGCCGCCGCCGCCGCCGCCACCACCAACACAGCCTAATGACGCCACCATGACCAACACAGCCCCACTTACAACTACCATGTCACTATCACCACATACGACGTCACTACTATCCCACAATAGCAAAACCACCATCGCACACTGTAACAACTGTGGAAAAACTACCACAGCAACCATCAGCCATACAAACCACCATAACCGTCTGAGAAATCAAACTCAAAAATTAAAAAATAAAAATAAAAGGAAATAATAGATCTACGTTACTATAGATCAACCATTGGCACATTAGAAGTAACAGCAATAGAATCGTTGTCGTCGCCTCCGCCAATCCAATAAACATAATTGTAATAAATATGTTTGGAATTAAAATGGACATAGATTACTCACCTTCAAGTTGCAAGACAATAAAATTGCTTTTCTTTACGAAGTTACTTGATTTTGGTTTTCAAATTGTTATACGTTTTTCATGTTCTCTCCTCCCCTATTTATAGTAGTAATTGAGAATTAAATTAAGGGAAAATTGCAGCAGAAGCTCCAAACCTTTGAAACGCTAGCAGAATTTTCCCAAACCTTTGATTTGTTGCAGCCGTCACCCCCAACATTTCCAAACGTTGCAGGGGAAGCCTTTTTGAACGGTTTCCATCCATAATTCCGTCGATTGACCAAAAATTTAAGTTTGACCACATTTTTAATATTTTAACAGGGGCAAAAGAGTAACTTTTCATTATCTCATTAAATAATAATTAAATTGAAAATAAGAAATGAAAAAAAAAAAACACACACACACACACACACTCCCCGTCTTCTTCCACCGGACCACCGCCACCTCTATCTCCACAACCACCTGCAACTGTCGACCATCATCCAACCCATCACAATCCCTTTAATTTTCCTTGACTCGATTTCACCTGGAGCACAGGTACTATGCAATTGTCAAAGTATGTAGTTGGCAATAGGGGATTCAATCACGACCTACAATCTGCTACAAAATTGAAATGCTCCACCTCGTCATCTGCCACCACTTCCCCAGCCTCTGTGGCAAAATTTCTGTAGTTTGCAGAGGAAACCATGTAAGCAATATTCATCAGTAATCATCCATAAAAACGACGAAAAAATTATTTATTTCCTAAGCTCGTCTGGGACAATTGTGTCCTGCAATCTTGCACACAAATTTTTCTTCAAGTATCCAAGAATATTGCCCGTCTTCTTGGAGTACATAATCGAAAGTGGAGGAGAAATCTATGTCGTAGTTTTTTATGAATTCTTGGAAACTGCTACCCTTCGTGTGTGGAAATGGGATGAGAAAAATCAGATCTGGGTTTAGATTGCAGCAATGCCATTGGATGTTAGTTTGCCTGAATTCTGCCAAAAATTATAGTTACGCTTCCGAGAAGAGCTGTGCTAGTCAACTAAAGAATAGTCCAACTTCAGTCGTACTATGAGTCAATGATAAATGAATGGATTGAATTTGGTAGCAGGTGGTTGTGGAGGTGGAGATGGTCCAGTGGATTTTTGGTTTGAGTTGGGGTTGGGGGTGGGTGAGGGGTAAGAGGAAGAAGACGAGGGGTGTGTGTGTTTTTTTTCATTTCTTATTTTTAATTTAATTATTATTTAATGTGATAATGAAAAGTTACTCTTTTGCTCCTGTTAAAATATTAAAAATGTGGTCAAACTTAAATGTTTGGTCAATTGACAGAATTATGGATGGAAACTGTCCAAAAAGGCTTCATCTGCAACGTTTGGAAAGGTTGGGGGTGACGGCTGCAACAAATCAAAGGTTTGGGGAAAGTCTGCTAGCGTTTCAAAAGTTTGGGGCTTCTGCTGCAATTTTCCCTTAAATTAATAATTAATTTATTTTTCCTGAATCATTATTTTGCCAACTTTTACCATATTATGTCATTTGTCATTTTAGTATTTAGAGTGACAGTGTAATTTATGTAGGGTAACCACCTCATTCTTATCCTTTTATACCATTTGTCATTCTAGTATTTAGAGTGGCAAGTAATTTATGTAGGGTAGCTACTTCATTCTCAAACTATTATACCATTTGTCATTTTAATATTTAAAGTGACACGGTAATTTATGTAGGGTAGTCACCTCAATCTTATCTTATCTTTTCTTTTTTCCACATGATTTTTAATCAAAATCTTTATTCAGTTTTTTTTCATAAGATGATAATATCATTAACATAACTTTTTACTATGTTACATGAAATATACATCACGATAGAAGGTATGAATATGCCTTATAAATTTGCTAAAATTTTGGGATGTCACAATTTCGAAAAGCAAAAAGGACTAGTCTGTATGTCTCATGTGCATTGAGTCAATTGACAGATGTTTTAACTAAGGGTCTGAACAACACGAGTTCCATGGAATTATTTCCAAGCAAGGAATGGAAGATATCTATTCACCAGCTAATTATTTGGAATAAATCAGATGAAAATTAGTTAAGAAAGAGTTATTTCTATCCTTTAAATTAAAAGAAAAGAGCTGTCAGTTGTTACCAAATACTGTTGGTTTACACTGAAATATACGAATTACTTGCAGATTATTTCTCTAAATTACAACACCTAGCAATTCATATGTAATTCATTAGCTGAACAATGAAATAAAAATATATGCATAATCATTCATTACAGAATGTACAGTACAAAAGTACTTATTCACCAATTTCATGCATTTACCCTCAGGAAGTGTCAAAATTAATAGCAAATCTGTTCTTTCAAGGACAGAAAATTGGGCGCCAGGAAATGAATGTCAAACATCATCAGTTCCCATCAAAAGGAATAACCCAATATACATTGAGATTATGCGTGATACTTCTTTGATAAGTAGAGATTATGTGTGATACTATTATGAGATAGTTCTCAATGCCACACTGATGGTCATTAGGATTCCTCCATCGAATTTCAAAACAAAAAGTAAAAAGAAAACAGCCTTAACATTCTAATCTTCAAGCTCGATAATCTTAACTACAGACGCATCTCCAACTTTTTGGCAAACGACAATTCGGTCGTGTGACTTTATAACTCCCGAGGCCTTTCCATGGTCAAGTGCAACTTTCAGAACTGACTCGTTGGTTGCATTAGTAGAGTCGGCCTGAAACATAACCAAATATTAAGTTCAATCAAATTAAAATCGCAGAACAATGCAATTCAGTTCCGACGGGTAGAACATGACACTGCAAACTTTAGTATAAGCTTGTAATTTGTATTCTAAAATACGAAAACCATTCAATCCATATACAAATGCTGAAACTACATCAGGATGAAATTACGGCGAGACGTTCAAATGTCATCTTGAAAATGGGCAAATATTAGGGTAGAAGACAAATTATTTTTGCATCGAATATATAACAAATGCGCATTTATGAACACGATGATATGAAAATACAATATATTTCCATAAATTACTGGCATAATTCAACTAAAATATGCGTAACAACCACAAAACTCACCGCATGTCGAGGATCAGCGAGCAAAGGGAAAAGACCTCTAACAATAAGTGATTGCCTTGCCTGACCATGAAGAAAAGATATCAGAGTAAACAACATTGCGTAAAGAGAAATAATAAATTTTATTGATAAATCAGAATTTTGAATAAATGGAACTTAAAATGACAATATTTCAAAGAGGTTGCAACCAAGAGAGCAGTCAGCAAGACTAATCGCCGGAACCCAAATGAAACTTTGCTTCAAGAAGAAAGAGATCTATAAAGGCAAACACATGCTAATCTATTCTTTAACAACGACAAGGTACCAGAAGACAGTATTTAGTGTATATTCCCAAGCCTCAGCTTGGATCTAAATGTGAGATTGCATCAAGAAGAGAAAATAATTGCAAAGGCAAAGAAACACTTATTTAATTTTTAACAATGATATAGCATGACAAATATTTGATGTAGTTCGAAACCAGGATGCTAAAAGAATAAAGGACTAAACTGTTAGTACCTAATGATGAAAAAATAAAAAGCACAAGATACAAGCTTTTGTAGCTTAGATTGGAGCCAATAAAATTGAGACGAAATCTAATGATACTATTTCAAGTTTAAGTTGGAATGTATATGCATATCCAAATTTTATATTGGATTAAGGTCAAAGGTGTACCTCAAATGCACCAGTGAAACTCCACTTCAACTGATTTGTTTTGAGCCTAGGGATTACAACTGATAGAACTGGCATTGTTGGCCTGTACTTCGCTATCAATCTGTATTAAGAGGGGAAATTTGAGTCACATGAGACCCAGCAAAATAATAAACACTTAATTATTCAATGGATAGGCATTCATGAATATTATACCTTGCGGCCCTCCCAGATGAAGTAAAACAAATGATAACGGATGCCTTCACCTTGATAGCTGCCCGCACCTAGGAAATAAAAAGAGAAAAGTGTTCTAACATCCACATTGGCGTTGACAGATACTTGAAAGAGAAAGCCCACAGCTGAAAGAAGTCCAATTTACTTTTTCTTCTTCTTCCCTTTCTTAAACTTTTGTCAGGTACGTGGAGTGCAAAACGAAATAAAAAATAAAAAACAAAGTACCGCAGAGGAAGCAATAGATTCCAAGTGGCTCATGGGTTCCCCAACATATTTAACTGTCTTCTTGAAGTACTGGTCTTGATTGGAAACCTTCTCTGCCTTCATATCAATTTTTAGACAAAGTCTTCATTAATTGATGCGTGAATATTACATATTCCAAATAAAACATCCCACTGAATGAAACTGTGCACATTAGAAAATCAATGGTATAATTATCGTTTCATGCTTATCTGGAGAAGTATGCTCAGGCTAATAATGGACAATTTCCATATTAACACGAGCACTGACTTTTGAGTGCAATTTGAAACACACATCCCGTGTGACCCCAACTCCCCTTATCTAGTGAATAACCGAATAAAGTAAATGAACTTCTGAGACAATATAAAGATTTCAAGCACCAACATATTCATGTATTACAAAAGATTAGAGATCCACAACTTCAGCAAACATTCGTCCATTTATGTTTTCTTACATAATGCCAAAGTATTGTTTATTTACACAAGAAAACAGGTCTCCTGCAATGAAACTGGCTGAAAGATGTTAGATAAACCAGGGTCACATGGAAGTTCAAGATCATCTATAGTAAACCCAGACCAACTCGAAATATACCTCAACTGGGGCCATATATAAAAAATGCAATAAAAAGTCCAAAGAAAATGTACTGCAGTTTGTAGAATAAAAGAAATGGAAGTGAAAATAAGTATGTCGTTACTAGATGTAGAAAAACCAAAAAAGGAAAAGAAAAAGAAAAATTTGCAGGCATTAAAAAAGCCCTAAATTAACATAAATCAAAAGACGAATTTAAAAAGGAGAGTATCTTTGTAAACTTCATGTCCTTACCTCAGCACAAATTTTGCCTACGATAGAAATAGTCTCGATAGGGTATAATCCGCGTAATGTCTCAGCCCCAAGAAGAATAGCATCACATCCTGAAAATTATTTGAGAAGAAAAATAATGTCACTGTTGTTCAGCTGGTTGATAACTTAAAACCATAAAATATACAATCTTTAAACAGAGTTTCATTATATAAAACATGAAATTTTCGGAACAAAAATAACATACCAAAATCAAAAACCATAAAAATTTAAAAAAAGCTGTAACTACAAAAGGGCCTTAATTGAGCACATATATGACGCAGGCCCTGGAGTTAGAAGATACACCAGTGACTTACCATCCAAAACAGCATTGGCAACATCAGTTGCTTCTGCACGAGTAGGCCTCAGATTGTCAGTCATGCTATC
The DNA here is from genome assembly GCF_002742605.1 of Olea europaea var. sylvestris. Taxonomy (NCBI): domain Eukaryota; kingdom Viridiplantae; phylum Streptophyta; class Magnoliopsida; order Lamiales; family Oleaceae; genus Olea; species Olea europaea. Next base: position 4,240,534 of record NC_036256.1, on the reverse strand, counting down.
AACAACACGAGTTACCACTGCTGGCTTTCCAGCCATGTTACACTTGTACACAGCAGACTTCTGGAACAAGAACACCTGCGAATGCAGAAGGAAGTTTGTAGCAAAGTTCGTAGGTAGAAGGATAAGATAAAACCAATGACAACGATGATTGTGACTACAATAAGAGTTAAGACATAAGCAAAGTACTTTATTGGCCATTGTAGTTTTTATTTAGTCTAAATTTCAAAATGGAGCCAGATCATTTTTAAAAAAAATCTTCCTTACCGAAACATCAAATAAAATTCACAAGTCACCAAAGAACACAATTCTCAAAGATGAATTTTAAGTAGAGTAACTTGCATAATTAACTGTAGCAGTAAGTAGTTGCGGAAAAATCATCCAGTTTAGGTAGTCATTGTAAATTAAAATCAGCACTTGGCAAATTCTGAAACCAAACACCACCTAGCCGTTTACAATAGTTATCCAAAAAATGGGAACATTTTTCACATACACGCTAAACAAACAGATATCTTACTTCAATGTAAATGTATCAATTAGTAATGCCAGCATATCCTCAAATGCAAGGAGATAACATGAACGAAAAAGGTCCTATAAGACAAGCAATTTCACACATGCTAGAGAATAAAAACACATGGATGTCAATTATGTATTGATTTTTTTCATCCAAAAAAGAGCTAACCTTCTCAGGTGGGAGATCTATGCCAAGGTTTCCTCGTGAAAGGATGATACCATCTGCCTCTTGTAGGATCTCATCAAAATGGGTTAAACCCTAGAAAGATGAAGGTGACAGAGAAATAAGTTCTGAACTTTGCATAGTAACTGGCTGACATCATAACATCAAATTCTAAGAGAAATGCTGTGGAACTCAATTAAAAGGGGAAGGGAGAGAGGTAGAGAGAGAGAGAGGTAAAATTCACCTCAACATTTTCAATTTTAGCAAAAATTTGAGTCTGACTTAGATCACCAAGCTTGGATAAAAGCTGACGGGCCTGCATTTTAGTCCAATCAAATCAAATTGTTCAGTACCTAGGCACCCACAAATAGTGACATTAGGGAAACAAATGAGGAAGTTTTCCTCAGTTTTCTCCTTTTTACCTCTCGAACATCTTCTGCATGACGTGTATATGACAGTGAAATAAAATCAATTTTATTTCGAACACCCCATGTGCTAATAACCTGAAAATGAAAATAGAAATATAATCAAAAGTAACTTCTTGAATTGGATAAAGACCAAGGTAAAAAAACTAAAAACCAGATGAAGCAGGAAAGACTAAAGACTAAAGTTTCCCAGCATGAAGAATCATTCCAATCATTTACTCCTATCAAAATTCAGTTGTTACATTCTTCTCACTTTTCCCATTTGTAAGTAAGCTCTTTCACTGCTACAAAAATACAACTATACAAGAACATTACCTAGGGGCCAAAGTGTCAAATATCAACATCAGAGGCCACAATGCAAAAATTATTAATTTTGGACTAACTGGATACATGCTCAAGGATGCTTTCTGGGAAATAAATTGTGATTTCTAAAAGAAAATATGATGCTTAATTATAGTATGAAGAATTCTTGACCATTCAATTTGACAAGAAAATAAGAAATTCAATAATTCTGCCAATAAACACATCAACACATTCAATTGTAGATACAGAGAGTTTGTCACAGCCTATAATGGATTTACTTAATGTGCCCCTAGCATCTCATGTCCCACTTGTTCAGAAAAATCTGTTGACGTGCCATGTTATCTGTATTAAGTATCCATGCTTCTAAGATGAAAACCAACGCCCAAGACCCTAAGTTACTCATAATTACTGTGCACAATCAGTCTCTATAACATCTTCCTAGTTTCTCTGTGAAACAATGAAAGCCATATATATATCAACAGATGTTCAGACATAAATATTACCTGCTTGTCCTTATCAGACAGAGTTGGCAAATCAATGTGAATTTGAGAAGCATGCAGAGTAAATAATGACCCAGCCAAGGTTGCAGAATTCTTTATCACGCAAACCACATTCTCACTTTTCACTTCATCCACCTGTCCAACCAAATCAAAACCTCTAGTAATGCAGCAAAGAAGAACAGATTATTTAGCTGTTTTTTCATAATCCAGTTTAAAACCAAATAATTAGTAACTAATAATGTGTGCTCAGTTCTTTTCTTGCTTGATCAAGTACGCAGATCAACAAACAGAATATGACCAAGAAAGAAAAAACGTATACAAACATATTCATAGGAACAACAGATCCACAGAACAATCGAAAATATACGAATAGATGAAATCAAATCTTGGAGATGCAAATTATCATCACTCTGGTTCATACCTCTAGCCAAACAGAGGTGGTTTCACTTCCTGTAAACAGGTATTGGCCAATAAAAATGGTATCTCCATTTTTCACAGCCTGCAAAAGAGGAGACACTTTTTGAAAAATATAATGAATAAAACAAGTTGTGCAACTTCAGAACTAACAACAAATGGGGAAAAAAAATCACACTCTAGAGTGTTGGGCACTCTGGAGAAGAAAATCTTCAGTGAACTGCAGATTAGCTGATGTCATGGAACAGTTAAAGAGTCTGAATTTCTATGCAAATTTTAAACAAGGGGCCCTACATAGATCTCAATAATACCAAAACATTGTTTCTGATAGCATACCGCATGTTCAAACAAAATAATATCTCCAAATATTTTGACACGCTGTATAACTATGACTAAAACTGGCAAATAATAGTAATCCTGGACAGATGAACCGTTTCCACATATGTAGATATGTGGCATTATGGAATTGTAAATTTTAAATTATATGATCTTTTTTCTAACAGCAATAGCTCGGAAAATACTTCCTTAATTCCCTGGATATCTGATGCCTCAACAATATAATCTAATGAAAAGCAGGGTTATAATGAAATCCCATTGAAGGGAGAACATTTGAACCTTGGATAGTCCGGCAAAATTGATGGGCAAAACTTCAGAGGTCGCTTCCTGACCTTTATCAGGCGTCAGAATAACCTTGTCATCGGCTTTAAGTGTTATAGCCTTCTCGCTTCTATTAACAACCTGCAACTCAGGACCCACAGTATCAAGCATAACCTGCAAACATAAAAAGCCAGCACGCATTAAGTTCCACTGGTATATTCATGATAATTAATAACATTAACATAGCTGCAAATCAAATAAAAGGAACAAAAAGACAAAAACAATTGGAATTAAATTCATCATTCCTAGTACCCACCAAAAAATGTTGGCTTTATACTACACCTTGTAAGATGTCCTTTCTATCTATTCTAGAAACTGAAGCAGCAACTACCGCTCTTTTCATTTATTTCTTTCCTTTCAACACATGTAATAGCAGCAAGATTTGAAACTTGACTTGCTTGTTTTCTTAGTTTTCTTTTGAATCAACAAGGTCAACAGGGGGGGGGGGGGCAA
>NC_036256.1:4214373-4237061 GCF_002742605.1 Olea europaea var. sylvestris | reverse complement strand
AATATGTCCAAAAAATAAAAATTATAACGTTCACTCTTTTCCCCTCGAGCTCTACAATAAACCAGTAGGAAGCAAATCGCCAATCCCCATCGTTTTTCAGTTTTAGTGAACCCCATCATTGTTATAGTAGTATTTATTTAAAACGCTGATAACAATCATTATTAAGCTAAACTGCAGAATTAAAATACTTACAGCACAGAGCTTCTTAGTGGTCTTAATAGCAGCCTTCAAATTCTCCAGAGTCTCCTGATGATACTCGGCGTCACCCCATGAAAAATCAAATCTAGCCACTGCCAATCCCCATACATATCAAAATCCATAAACAATAACAGTACAGAAATTAAACTGGCATACGAAACTCAAGAGTTAGACTATATTACCAGACATCCCAGCTTTAAGACAAGCAGATATAACCTCGACGGATCGAGAACGTGGGCCCAGTGTTCCCACAATCTTTGTCATTGCGGAGAAACTCTGCAATCAAAAAACCCACCAGATTATTTCCCAAAACCCAAATCAATCATGAAAATACGTATGTAAACATAGATCTGCATATTTAAAAAAAAAAAAGAGAGAGAGAGAGAGAGAAACTTACGGCTTTTGATGGCTCAAGAATAGAAGCCATCCTGATTGGCTCTTCGAGTAGCAAATGATTCGAATGCATTTTTATTGAATTATTAGCAGTGAATACTCGAAGAGAATGGAGTGTTACAGCAGAGAGTTTGAGCAAAGAAAGAGAGTTGTGGGTTTTGTTCCGTGGTTTGGTAGGTACAGCGAAAACGTAGGTTTGTTTGCGGGAAAAGGTAGGTTTGGAGAGTAAATTTCTTTTTTACCTAAGAAATTTCTCTTTTTCCCCAGGATGCTTTTCCACCTTTGTCGTCGTTGAAAAATTACAGGGGGCCGAGGAGAAGGAAAAACAACTACCAGAAATACTTTTGCTCACGTCTGCCAAGGCGCGTGAGAGGCTAGTGTTTCCAGCAGAACCAACGTCTTCCATCCAATAATTTATTGTGATATATATGTCAAGTATTATTCCATGTATACATGAGTAAATTCATAGAAGTTCTATAGGATCCTCACGTTGGGTTGGCTAATGTGAATATTTTATTGCATAAAATGAATTACTCATCACATTATTGTGTGTAATTTATAATATTTCTATAAAATTTTCTTCTGTACATGTAGATTGATTCATATGTATACGTTGACAATACAATTTAACCAATGTGTAATCTTCGTTAATAGTTTTTTAATAATATAATATGATATTAGAGCAAAATAAAAGATCGATTTAAAATTTAAGATTGAATAAATATTGTGTAATATGGTGGATTAAAAAAATGAATACAAAATATTGAGAATTCTATTCAAAAAAATGATCCAAAAAATATTTACTTTTACTTTAAAAACAATAAACCACACATGCGCAATTTATTTTAAGACTTAAGATAAACAAAGAAGGTAAATAGATAATTGCATTTGTTTAACCACAATGTGATAATTAATCGCTTAAGCTACCATACAATTTAGAGTTTCATCTCAATATTATGATATCACGCTGTATCATAGCTTCATCAAGTTGCAAATTTTTCAAAGTCTCATCCTAAACGTTCGAATCTCGACTCTGCATCACAGCTTTATCAAACTGTCTATCTTTCTGTGCTGCATCCTCAATCTTAAGACCACGTCTCTATAAAACTTGCATAGCTGTTACACAAGTTATCAAAATACCACTTCAAAAACAAATTTTAATTCATTGACTTTCTTAAAATTTTAGTACTCAGTTAACAAAAAATCCTAGATTTGCCCTCGTATGATTTTAAAAAATGTAAATAATAAGGGTCTGTTTAATAGAATTTATTTGGAAGTAATGAGTTATTGAATAGTATTTTTTGGAGATTGTGTAGTTAAAAAGTAAGAAAATTTTATTGGTTTATGTATATAATATTTTATTGTGTGGATGTGTAATAGAGAATGATAATGTAGTAAACAATTTAAATTTTAAAAAGATGACAAACAAGGGCTAAGTAAAAAGTAAATTGTTGTTTTATAGGATATATAGATTAAAAAAAATAATGCTATTTAAAATCGCTCACTACTGTAGTCACCCTACGTGACATACATATGGTGGTTGGTGATTTATTGCATAATGTAATAAAAAATTGTCACATTAATGTATCAAATCACTAATCGTTACATATATGTCACGTATGACGACTACGATAGAAAGCGACTGCAAATAATATTACCAAAAAAAAAAAAAAACACATAACACTATCAAATTAAATTTTAGGCTTTGCCAAAACTTGCATTAAAGTAAGAAAACATAAGATATAGTGCATATGAAAATAATTAGACACGAATCACACTCTAAAAGCATATTTGAGCTCCATTTCTTGTCCAAAAACGCATTTTTGAATAGTAGTTTGATAGAGAATAAATGGTTAAAAAATAAGAAAATTACTGATCATTACCTTGGTAAGCTATTGCCTCACCAACTAGCTAATCAGACGTAAGCTCTTCCTCAAGCGGTTTCCTCCTTTTGCTCCTCAGCCTATGGGTTTTAGCAGTCGTTTTCAGCTGTTGTTCCCCTCCCAAGGACATGTTCTTGAATTTACGTGTAATATTATTTTATTGAAAAATATATGATTGAAAATACTAAATAAATAAATATATTTTAAAAATAATGGAAACCAAAACATAAAAAGAGGAAATTTCACAAAATATCTATTTTTACCTAGTCATTTGCAAAAGGTCAACCATTGCAAAAATGTTTAATTTGGAAGAATTTAGACCAAAATACCCTTATTAACAATTTATAATTCCACACTAAAACAAAAAAAAATGGACATTTTTGCAATATTGTTATTGGTCAATAAAATTTTGACACATAATCTGCCATATTTATTTTAAAAAGTATACATGTCAAATCACAATAAATGCTATGTTTTTCATTGATTCAGAAATGTCGAGAACGATATTTTTAAATGTAGAGAAACGTCATTTTTAAAATGAAATGTCATTCTAAACAAGTGAAACGATGTTCAAATGTCGAGAATCACATATGAAATGTCGAGAAATATTATTTTAATGTAACTTCTCATGGAAGCCACTTCACAAAATTCGTGACAAATTGATAAAAAAATCAAATGTCGAGAATATCATATCAAAATGTAACTTTTCATTAAGGGTATAATAGACAAGTTGACACTAAATTCAAATCAGTGAACACCTTTCAACTCATACCCTTAAAATTGGACATTCTAAAAAATGCTCCAAAATAAAATTCCTTTTGCTTTAGGAAAATAAAAGCCAACAAAACAGTCTCTCACTTTCGCGTGTTCGAAACGCGTCAATAAGCTGGTTGATTTTTCTTCCGCAGTCAAAACCAGTGTAAGAAACATCACGTTGCAGTCTCGCAGGATCAAGGGCTGTGATTTATTTATGGTCCTATTCATTAAATTATGCTTGAGAATATTCCTTGGGGAATCGGAGGCCGAACAAAAGTATGCTCATGTTCCATGCGTTACTTTATTAAGGTATTATTATATGATTAAAATCTTATTTTTAATAAATCTTAATAAAAAAAATTGTAATTGAAAAATTGTGAATTTCATAAAATATTTCATCAAAATTAATTATTAACTTTGACTGAATTTAATTCGTACTAAATAGGGACTTAATAAATTAGTTTGGATCGGCAAAATAAAGACACGTGTGTCGTGTCGGTCCAACCATGGAACACTATTGCTATTTATTTCGTTAATCTAGAATAATAAATTAATTTAAAAGGTGGATTGCGAATTAATTTAGGTGTGTTTTCCATTAAATCATAACTCTTTTTTCTTAAACTCATTTGCAATCATATATTCACGGAATAAAATATTTTACGCAGACCCAATTTTTTTTTTTACTTTTTAATCACACATCCTCTAAAAAAAAAATTTTATTCCAAACTCATTTTCTTAAAAAATAATAATAATAATAATGGAAGACAAACAAATGCTAAATTTGAATAATAATCATTTTGATCAGATTATTTGAAAGAGCAATTGAAAATCAAAACTTAAACGTCAGAGGGGGTTGGGCCTTTCCTCTTTGGAGTTGGGCCGTTCCTTGCAAGTTATTCAGTAAGAGCATTGTTAGTCAAACTTTAATATTTTAACTTGTAATATAATTTGAATATTAAAATTAAATGTATCACCAACTAAACAAATATTATTTGGTCAAAATATTTTTCTATCAGACAAAAAATGGTACGAGTTTGCAATTCAACGTTAATAATTAATTCTATGCATAGGCATAGTGAATGATTATTTATCTGTTTCATATTTTTCTTAGAGCATGTTTGGTGTTGACTATGAGACTTAAATTTTTGACCACTAACTTGAAAGGTCGGTCTCACTTGTGAGTGAAGTGGTAAAAAATGACGGATGACTATCTTAAATAACGATAAAAAAAATTGATTTTTTAACTTGAAAAATCAGAACTAAACGAGTGCTTAATCTTTTTGAGCTAAACTATTTTGCCTAATAAAAGTGAAATCACTATCATCCCATTTTGAATTAATCCCTGAGTACAGGGATTAATTTCACAAAGGCCTGTCAGGTCCCTCACTGTAGTAGGTGGGCCCACATGTAGTAATAAAAAAAATTGCGACGGGCCCCACTGTGTGTTTATCTTGGCAGGGACCTGTGAAACAGATACCTATACTTCAAGCAGGATATTCCTAATTTTCACTAAATAATAATAATAATATAAAAAAGAGGGAGCATATGGCGATTGAAGGCTTCACGAGATAGTTTGAATCTCGATGTTATTTTATAAGAGTAATTAGCATAAAACGTTTTTATTCTTTATTTTGTTGGGCAAATCGTCTATATTATTTCAATACTAGCATTTGCACCCTCATATCAAAATTATTCTTGTGCAAAAGATCATTTCCTCAATTGCCATACCTTCCTTCCATGAAATATAAAAGTGATTTGCCCCCCGGGGTACAGCTCAATTGGTGGATCAATCAACATTTGTCTTACTTCCAGCAGCAGGGTGGAGGTTCGAATCTTGGTGGGAACCTGCGGCCAGATTTATTTGGTATGGAGCAATCACTTTGGAGGAGGATCTCTTGTACGCAGAAGTGTACAGGCGGTAGGGGGAACCTGTGATCCAGTTGAGACTTGAGACATAACCCGCGATTTACCCCCTCCAAGGTTCTAGAGGTAAGGATTTTGGGGGGTCCAGGATTTAGTCTAATGTAAGTTGGGATGTCTGAATATCCAAAAAAAAAACTAAGAAGTTGAAAGTTAATTCTCTCTCCTAAAAGAGTAAAAAAAAAAACAATGCTATCCACTTCTAGCGCGATAGCTTGGTGGAAATGGAAATAAGATTTTTAATAAATTTTAATAAAAAATTGATGAAATATGTGGTTGACAAGTTGTGTTTTACTAAAATTAATCATTGAATTTATTAAAATCTATATTTTGTGGTTGTTTGGTAGGGATTGTGAGAATTGAATTTTTGATCGTGGATCTACTCATGAGTAAAAAATTAAAAAATAAGATTGAAATATTGAAATAACGATAAAAAAATTATTTCTAATTGGCTTTGCAGATGACATGATCTCGAAAGGTAAAGTGTCTGTCAACTTACATTTTTAGTTTCTACACTACCATAAAAAAGAGAATGAGGGTTTACTGTTTATTTTTGTCACACTCGTTTTCACACTTAACCGGTTTGGGAACTGGTTTGCAACAGGAAAAATTATATTTAAAAATACTGTGGGAATTTTGTCACACGCTATTGTCCACTGCAATATTTCTCCCTTGCTTTGAATTCGACACATGATGCTATTCTCCTAATTTTCACGCTATTAACTATCAACCATATCTTATATATTAAAATTTTTAAAATTATATTAATAAACAAAATTATTATAAATAAAATCTTTTTAAAAAAGAACGTATTCACTCCGTGCATGGAGAAAAAAATTTACATCATACCACATAATTTTTTTGAGCAAAATAATGTATTGAGAAAATTGTTGCGAAAAATAATAAATAGTAATAAAATAATTAATTTTTTTTAAAGAAAAACGACTTATACACATTTTTTAACACATAAATTTAATGTCCGTTTAACTACTTTCGATATTCATTTAGATCATTCGATGTGTCTATGATATAGTTCTTGAAATGAGTTTCGAGAGAATGTAAAATATTTATCGATTCGACTATCATACAATTGTCAATAAATTTTTAAAGTTAGCTTATTATCGAAAATTTCAAAATATAGTTTGAAAATGCCTATTTTAATGTCCCATAACATTTGTTACGATTAGTCGTTTCATGCACCGTTAACGACGTACAATACTATGCCGCAAGTATTTCAAAATGATATTAAGAATGTAATATTTCGATTTCGTTTGATATCTCGTAATGATGCTGAAAATGAATACAAAAACATAAGTTAAAAAAAAAAACAAATGTGTCCCCACACAAATGGACGTTTCTGCGTGCGGGGTGTCCCCGCACCAATATACATTTTTTTTACTTTTATTTGTATTACATTTTTTATTAATATTTAATTTAAAAAATTAAATGTATCTAAATATTTACTTAAAAATGTTGAAGTTAATATTTTTTACCTATAAGTAACTTTTACAATTATAATTTTTTTATTACTTTTAAATAACTTGAAGTGATTTTTTTACTTATAAGTAACTTTTTACATTTTAGATAGTTTAATCTTTTTATTAATATTTAATTTTAAAAACTAATGGAGAAAAAAATTTACGTCAAACCACATAATTTTTCTTGAGCAAAATGATGTATTGAGAAAATTGTTGCGAAAAAATAATAAATAGTAATAAAATAATTGATTTTTTTTAAAGAAAAACGACTTATACGCATTTTTTAACACATATGTTTAATGTCCGTTTAACTATTTTCGATATTCATTTAGATCATTCGATGTGTCTATAATATAGTTCTTGAAATGAGTTTCAAGTGAATGTAAAATATTTATCGATTCGACTATCGTACAATGGTTAATGAATTTTTAAAGTTAGCTTATTATCGAAAATTTCGAAATATAGTTTTAAAATACCTATTTTGACATCCCGCAACATTTGCTACGATTAGCCGTTTCACGCGCCGTTAACGACGTGCAATACTATGTCGCGAGTACTTCAAAATGATATTAAGAATGTAATATTTCGATTTCGTTTGATATCTCGTAATAAGGCTGAAAATGAACACAAAAACATAAGTTTAAAAAAAAAAACAAATGTGTCCCCGCACAAATGGAGGTTTCTGTGTGCGGGGTGTTCCTGCACAAATGTGAGGGGAGTCCCCGCACCAATATGTATTTTTTTTTTTTTACTTTTATTTATAGTACATTTTTTTATTAATATTTAATTTAAAAAATTAAATGTATCTAAATATTTACTTAAAAATGTTGAAGTTAATATTTTTTACCTATAAATAACTTTTACAGTTATAATTTTTTTATTACTTTTAAATAACTTGAAGTGATTTTTTTACTTATAAGTAACTTTTTACATTTTAGATAGTTTAATCTTTTTATTAATATTTAATAATGGAGAAAAAAAATTATGTCATACTACATAGTTTTTTTGAGCAAAATGATGTATTGAGAAAATTGTTGCGAAAAAATAATAAATAGTAATAAAATAATTGATTTATTTTTAAGAAAAACGACTTATACGCATTTTTTAACACATAAGTTTAATGTCCGTTTAACTATTTTTCGATATTCATTTAAATTATTTGATGTATCTATGATATAGTTTTTGAAATGAGTTTCGAGAGAATGTAAAATATTTATCGATTCGACTATCGTACAATCGTCAATGAATTTTTAAAGTTAGCTTATTATCGAAAATTTTGAAATATAATTTGAAAATGCCTATTTTAACGTCCCCGTAACATTTGCTACGATTAACCGTTTCACGTACCGTTAACGATGTACAATACTAAGCCGCGAGTACTTCAAAATGATATTAAGAATGTAATATTTCGATTTCGTTTGATGTCCCGTAATGAGGCTGAAAGTGAACACAAAAAACATAAGTTTAAAAATAATAAAATATATTCCTGTGCACGGAAGTTTCTGCGTGGGGGAGTCCCTGCACCAATATGCATTTGTTTTTTACTTTTATTTGTAGCACATTTTTATTAATATTTAATTTAAAAAAATTAAATGTATCTAAATATTCACTTAAAAATGTTGAAATTAATATTTTTTTCCTATAAGTAACTTTTACAATTATAATTTTTTTATTACTTTTAAATAACTTGAAGTGATTTTTTTTACTTATAAGTAACTTTTTACATTCTCAATAGTTTAATTTTTTTATTAGTCTATCTAACTTCTCTTAAAAGAGAGGGTTTGGGAATTACTATTCATTTTGGTCACATTACTTTTCACACTTATCTCGTTGAAAAACTGCTTTTTCTACAGTGCACCCACTCTTTCCATGTATCACTCCTCTTGTTTACTGTTGTCTGTCATTTCCTTGACGCCAGTGTTGTTTGTTCTCTCAAATCTACACAAAACCCCCCAAAATACCTGCAAAATTTATATCCTCAGAAGACCTGCAAAGGGAAGAAATACAACCGAAGTTGGAACGAATGCTATTTATAAGGTGTAATCTCATATGTAATTATCTTTATCTTTGTTATCATAATTTTGATTAGAAGAATTTTCTACCATGTGGACCGTGGGATGTTGAAGCAGAAGCTTCGGGGTTTGGGTCCATTAGAGTGGATGAAACTAACGAATCTTTGAATCGAGTCACAGCACGAGGACGAGTGGATATCGATGAGTTAGTGGAGGAAGAGACGATGTCGGCGTTAGAAGCAACACGGCATGCATGCTTAGTGTCACGAGTGGTCAGACTAAATAAAGAAGAAGAAGAAGAAGGCTCTACTGATGTGTTTGTGTCTGTCCGCTTCCGACTTCGAGTTCCATGGTAAAGACTCCTTTTTTTTTATCTTTTCAACTTTTATGTTAATTTAAATAAAATTATATTTTGGTTAACTAAAATGGAGGGATTCTTTAATTTTGCGTTGTTGAACAGAGTAAGTTTTGCATAAAAGAAAATAAAGTGTGTTGGGGGTTCATGTTCAGAAAATTAACGTAATGAAAGGATAGATAATATCCAAACAAAAACATGCCTCTTCAATTCCTCTTCTAGCCGCGGGTTTCGATTGTGTACTTTGGTGAAGTTCTTTGTTTTCGAATTAATCCTAGAAAATAAATAAAATAGAGGTTAAAGTCAGTGGAATTAGGAAAATGGACCATATAAAATATGAAAAGAACAGAAAGCCCCAGTTAAGAGTAGCACCTTTTACGCTCCTCTTTTTCTTTGGATAGTTGCATTTATAGCTTTTGAATTTACAAATTTAGGCTGTCTGCATTTTGAACTATCTTCTATGAAGAATTTTGCCACAGTCACAAAGATATGTTCCAATGTAAGTGTAAGATCCAAGAAATATGAACTCTAAAACATACCTCAATAAAGAAGCCAAATTCGATGCAGAGAAATATGAAGGGGAAAAAACAAAAGAAATAAGCAAATAGTTTCCAGATTCTAATTTCAAGAACATCAAACAAATAATAAAAATAAGTAGAAAAAAAGTACACAAAGCAGAGATTTTATGAAGTGTAGTACTTTAGCACTTCTGGTATCATTTTTTATTTTTATTTTTATTGTGCACCAGGGTGGCAACCTTATGAAATGTGATAAAGCAAAGATCAATTACTATGTTGACATTGATATATCCAATGGCTCAGTGAAGTTAATATTCCATTGACAACCCTTCTATTGTCAATTGTATTTATATGTGGAAATATTAAGCCATGTTTAGTTTTCAATTTGAAAACTTTCCTTGTCCATCTCCTTCTATCAGCACTTAAAATTTGATATATTTGAGCAAAAGTACTGTTTTTGTTATTATAAAATCCTAGAAGCAATAAAAGCCTACCTAATGATGCATATTTGCACACTCTAAGAATGTTTAAGCTCAGATTGGTTGCCATTATCCTTCTAAAATATCCAGGTTCAACGTTCATAATGGTTCTAGAAGTTACTAAATTAGTACTCTTTTGGTATCGTAGATCTGTCGATAGGTTTGTGTAACGTGCTCTCTAGCATCTTCTTTCCTCATTTCTCAAGCCATCACCTTAAATCAATCATACCCACCTATTTATCTCCCTTAGTGAAAAAATTTTATTTGAACTCCAACTTTTGGTCAATTGTAGAATTCTGAGGTTTTCTTTTATTATTAATGAATTTAATCTTTTTGTAAATCTATCCTCTGGTAGATCTTGAACAAATTGAACGGAGTGAAGAAAAATGCTTCTTGTTTACAAGTAAATTTATTAGAAGTAAATAAATAAGTTTTAAAATAAATATTTTCTTTATGGGTGATAGAAATTGGAAAAATAAAAAAATTGACAGTAAGGTAAAAGTTAATTTCAGAGCAAGAAACCTTTTTTTAGTTAAAAGTAAGAAAAGTAACATATACAAATATGTTTTGAATCTTCAAACATTTTTTTTAAAACCTTAGCCAAACTTTTGTCTTGAAATGGATATTCTTTTGTTCTTTAACTTCTATTGAATTGATAATTTTTTTTAAACAGTATCAGAAATATTTGGTGATATACTGTGTAAATTTTGTTCTCATTTGCAACCACGTGATCTAAGCACCTTACCACTGTTCAATACTTCTTCTAGAAATTATATGTTTCGTTTTCTTAATAAGATTTATTATTATTATTATTATTATTATTATTATTATTATTATTATTATTATTATTATTCTTAATTAATTAATTTATCTATTTGTTTTTAATGCAGGCAACCCTTGCCAGTGATGTTAAGTGGTCAACAACACTTGACTTCTCAGCATCTTCCCCAAGGATGCAAGTCCAGCAAGGTTAGTGAAAAATGCTTCTTTTTCTTTACTTCTATTACTATATTGTTCTATAATTAACATACCGTTATTGTATATTTTCGGACTTTCGTCCATTGCAGAAGAGACCTTAATAGAATTTCTATCAAAGGCCGTTGGATATGCTGTGGAGTGGATTCAAATACCTGGGATGAAAGTTATGAAATTCTTTGGCTTCAATTTTCTAAAGTCATAACGTCCACTATATCTATTTTTTTGAATAAATTAAAAAGGCAAGAAAAATTTTGTCAAATCGAGAAAAGGGCTTCGTTTATTCTTATGTATATTAAAGTTGTAGGTTTATACCCTTCATTAGATGAAAGTATGCATCATTACAATTTTTTCTTGCATTTAGAATTCAATTCTTATTCATCCAGGAAGATGGAAAAGGGAAAAAATGAAAGTTTTTCATACGTTCTTTGCTCCATTCTAATTGTAAATGATTTTCAGGTGTCTTTCCAATATCTGAGCATTTCTTTTATCTCTTTCTTTTCCAGTTTATCCTTTATTCCATTTGCAGAGAGTGTTGTTTATCGTTTAAGATAATATCTACTAGCCTGAAATTTGGAGGTTTTCTTTGTGATTTTAATCATGTATTCGACCATCCTCAACTTGTTAGTTTTTTTATGTACAGCCTGGTTTGGATTCGATACCAATCATCACTATTTTTCATTGTTGCACTGGCGTAGCATCATGTCCGTGCTTCCTTGTGGCTCTAGAACCAACAAGAATAAGTTTTTCATAATATTAGTTGAACGATATTTTCACGATTCTCTAATATTATTTTCTATATCATTTGGTTGCGTACTCATCATTGATGCTTAACTTCCATAATTATTCGTAAGTCTTTCTCTATGTAATGTCACATGGAAAAGTTATACAAGTTCTATAATTCTTTTACTGTTTTTGTTTCTGTTATATTGAAATCACAGTATCACAATAATACTAACATATGATCCCTGTTCTAGGTTGCTAAAATTCTAAAAGATCGGTGCTGATGGTATTGTGATTATCGAGCTGTTTGATGTCCTCAATGTATTGTCTGCTGGAAATGGTGAAAGATGAATTGCTATACATTGAGGTTAAATTTTATCTTTTTGTAGTACTCAAATGTTGTCCACTATCTGCTCAACCTTTTAACTAAGTGTTATTTCATAAATTCATTCAGCTCTATACTCCTACTACTTTGACACTAGCTTGTGACTCTAGTTACTTCACTATACGTCTATTATGGAAGATGGTAGTCTTGTGGAAAGCATTTAATAACTATTTAAGCACAACAAAAAGTAGAGCGAAAATCACTAATTTTTTTTTATTGATGCATTATCAATATATGATATATATTTCTTCATACAGATATGTTTAAGATCAGTGAACAACACTCAACATGGTCCTAGCATGCCACCAGTGCAAGATTTTGTGAAAGCAAAATTGCTATCAACTGGATATTTAATAAGACCATGTGAAGGCATTATTCACACAGTTGACCATAAGGATTTAGAGGTATGCTAGCAAAGCATCTAATTATATTTGATGACCAGTTCATTGAGTTCGAATATGAAGATCAAATATATCATTAAGTTATTAAGGTGCTTGCTTCTGTGCTCTCACACATGAATTATTATCTTAAATTATTTGTCCATGCCCATAGTGATGCTCTATAGACGAGGTTGGTTTGGGATGGATTTGCTTCTTTTCTCTTCACATCCAGAAAGCTACTTTTATAATTGATTAGGAGAAATTTCCACTAGATATCATGCTTGAATAGTCTCTGGCAAAAATAAATAAATAAATAATCATACTTATGTCATAGGCTGTTAAATTGGTGTTTCTTGAAATAATATTATCTATATCAAAGTACTTCTAAAACAATTTTAAATGTTTGAATATTAAATTATCTGATTTTATCATAATGATTATTTTGACCAAAATAGTGTGAATTTTTGGATTATAATACATGAAACTTGTAGAAATAGATATCTTGTTTGCGTCTATATTTTCATATGTTTATGAAGTTATTTTATATTGCAATTTGTCATGAAATACATTGGAAATTGTTGTTTATTGAAAATTATACTGGAGTTCTACCTCAGGTCAGATGTTTCTTAAATTCGATGTCTATATGTGAACTAATTCATATAGTTTTTGTGTGTCTCTTGAACGGCATCTGGTAGCTTCTATCATCTAATTCAATGGTATGATTTTCGTTGGATAAACTCATTTATTGATACCAAAAAAAAAAAAAATCTGAAAATGTTTTTTGCTTACACATAATTTGGGTAAAGTTTTCTTTTGAATAGCTTATATTTAAATTTCTTATTGTTGATATTCCTTTATGTTCGATCAATTTAGTCACACTATTCTTTTTATGCTTATTTTTTGTTACTAATGTACAAACTATAATTTTTCTATTTCTTTCATGTAATTATTTCCTCTTTTTCTAAATGGACACCGCTGAATCTTATGCTCAAATTCATGATTGATAGCATTAACGAAAAATGAACTTTAGAATTAGAGGCAGTGAAAGTTATATGCCCAGAAGAATGAAGTTCAAAACCTGTGCAGGAGAGAAATACACAAATAATCTATGAAATAGTGAGATAGGCATAGAAAATAGAGGTTGTATAAGTGACCCGAAGCATGGAATGATCATACATAAAAACAAATATGAGGTAATTGCTTGATGAATGTAATAGTTTTAATTTTTCTGAGGTTAATTGTGGTGGGAATATAGAAAAACTATTTTGACTAAGTATCCTCTTTATAATAGATAGTGAACATAATGGTCCATTTCATATCATATTATAGTAAAAAAGTTTTAAAATATAATTTGTTTGTAAATTTTCAAGAATAGTAAAACGTGACAAATGGCATGGTAAATCCATGTTCTGGTTCTCAAATATAAGCATAATTGTTTTAGTAAATGTCACTTCTTTTAGGAATATATGGCATTGTAAACCTAAGCAATTGTTAATACACGACCTTGGGTTGTGAGGGGATTTCAAATTCATTGGATCCTTTTCCGCGTTCGAGAATCCCCTCCCTTCTTCCACTCTATCCCGAAGAGTAACTAGGACAATTTAGCCACGTTTAAAAACTCTGTTATAGTCATTTCTATACTTCGAAAGTAGCTACTTTAGCTTCAGCCCCTCGAATTTTCGATATTCCTTTTTATTTCTCATCAAACGAATGGCATCTTCTTCTAGAAATCCTAGCTATTCTTAGGAAGGTAATTTTTCAATATTCTTTGATTTCAAAGGGACATTATCAATTATTAAAAAATTGAATAAAAAATGAAGGGTATTTTAAGATGCTTTTTCAGACTTATTGCCGATACTAAGTAGCAGTCAAAAATTTGGAATTTGAAATATAAAATAGAGAAGTGTAACAAAAAGAATTTCAAATGTCATGTGAATTCAAACAAAAATGAAAAAG
This sequence comes from Olea europaea var. sylvestris, assembly GCF_002742605.1. Taxonomy (NCBI): domain Eukaryota; kingdom Viridiplantae; phylum Streptophyta; class Magnoliopsida; order Lamiales; family Oleaceae; genus Olea; species Olea europaea. Next base: position 4,222,650 of record NC_036256.1, on the reverse strand, counting down.
AAAATTTGACTCATAGATATTTTGTTTGTCAATATAGGTTGGAGAGCGAGTTTTGGCCTTGAACTAAACTATTTAACTGAACCTTGCAGCTGACTTCTTAACTAGCTAAAGTTGGGTTGACCATTCAGGAAGCACATAGCTTTTTCACTATCAATGGCTATTCTCTTGATGTCTTTGTTGTTGATGGTTGGCAATATAAAGTACTTTCATTCTTAACTTTTATTAAGATTATGGCTCAAATGCTTTGTTCCTTTAGAAAATACTTCCTTATTTTGTTGTGATGCACTATGTTTGAAAGTTCTAATTATATTCATATGTTTGTAAAGTGTATATATATATAGTGCTCCTGTCTTAATTTAATGAAACTTTATACTTCTCTTTTGAAATTTAATTCTTTTCTTTACAGATTTTTTAAGTTCCTTTTGTTTCCTCAAATCATGTAATTTTTTTACCACTTCATTTATGCAATTGTTATAATTAAGTTAAAGGCAAATAAACATTTTAAAGCTTATTTTGGTCATAAATAATGAAATTGGAGAATGTCTTGAAGATAGACGAGCCATATTCCCAAGTGTAACTACATTGCCATGCACAATTATTTCTTTAATAATAAACAAGCAAGTTGTAGTTTTATGTATTGAATGCCATGGTTTAAACAATAGTGGTTCAATGGTGAAATTTTTGTTCCATTGAATTCTTTGGAAATATTTGTTAATCTATAACCTGATTTTTGTAAGTTAACCAGACTCTCATAACATTAATAACATGCATAATCCTGAAGTTTTGTCACAGAACTTGATTGTCTAAAATGATATAACTTGATAAATCTATGCAATAAGGGAAAGTTCATTCCAATGTAACTATAACGAAAGTTGAGTTGATGATATAATTCACGAAAGTTCAATATATTTAATACACTAACATTACTTTCAAAATAACTCAGCCCGTGCATTGCACGGGTAAAGACTAGTTTTAATAAAAAACAAAATCTAAATGAAAAAAAAATAATTCAAAAACATCTTCGCCTACGACAACCAAACCCTCTTCCTCCCTCCACCAACTCTACTAGACAACCACCATAACCATCACATCGCCACCATCTCCTTTTTTAAACACCCATCTTGTCTTTACCTCAATTTTTTGTAACTCCATCCTCCACCACCATCGTCATTGCATTGTCGCTGCCACCACCAATGGGGAAAGGTAGAGCACTCGATGAGGTGGTGAAAAAAGTAAATAAAAATAAATAAATAAAATCGCCCTCTCATGAACTTATGTAGTAGCCTCGATCTTCTTGTCATTCACAGCGATAGTGTACAACAAGTACATCCTAGATCAAAATCCCTACAAGAGCCCTTTCCCCATCTCCCTCAGACCCTCACTATGATTCACTTATTGTTACAACCCACATTTTTATCTGGTCAAAGTCAATAGTGAAATTTTCAAAGTCAAGTCAAATGAGGACTTGTATGAAATAAATCATTTTTATTGGAACTCAATTGACCAAATTATTTTATTTGGGTTTATCTTATAAATTATAAATATATTTTGAAGGTTAAATTGGATACATTTTTAAGTTGGAAACTTACTTATATAATTTTGGAAGTGTTAGGATTAAATGTGATATTAAAAAGAGAGTTGAAGGACTTAGTTTGCAATTATGGGTTAGTGGACCATTTAATTCAACCATTTGACCCATTCTCTCTCAATTTCACACCAAAACACACACATAGAGTAACAAGAGAAGCAGAGACCGGCAGTGAAGAAGAAGAAAGGAAAAGAAGAAAGGAAAAAGAAGAAGAAAAGAGGTGAGGTTAATCTCTTCAAGTTGGGTTTAATTTTTCCACTTTGTTTTCGAGTGATTAAGTATGATTTATATTAAATTTTTAGGGTTTTAACTTGTCGAATAAAATGTCGAATTTTAGGTGATATTTGTACGAATTGGAGCTCTAGTTTGGGGATTTCTTCATTTCCAATTCAGCTAGGTAAGGGATATTATTTTAGCAAACTCTAGAAATTTTATTTGGGATTTTTGGGATTAAGTATGTTTATGGAAATGATGATGTTGAGAAAATAATTATTTGGAAGCATGAAATTATGGAACAAGAGGAAAAATTTAATTAGTTGAATTATAGCAACTTCTTGTCACTTGAATGATGTGGATGTCATAGTGATGTTTGGAAGTGAAGGTTATGTTGATAAATTAGTTATTAGTCAATGCATTATAAAGTGTGATTAGCTCCAATTAATAAAGGAAAATTTGAGAACTTATTCAAGTGTCCAGAAAATTTAATTTTAAGTTCTATCATTAGATATTAAGGTTTCTTGATTAGATAGAGGATAAATTGGTTATTAATATCGTATTTTAGGTGGTGGCGAGGAAATTGGAAACGTTTATCAGCCAATCTAGCTTGTAGCTCCTACCTTGTGAGTGGATAAAACTTATTTTTCAGAAATAAGTCTTCTTTAAATTTTAAAGTTATTTATTTTATAAAGTTGACTTTATAGCATGATTTTCAGAATAAAATGGATTTTATTATCAATTGCTTTTAAAGTTAAATTCAGTTCAGTTAAATTATTTTGAAAGCTTGTTATATTCTTATTACATGTTTCAGTATAGTTAAAGTTATTTCTAAAAATCAACAGAAAGTACCCAGGTGATTTTACCCCAGTTTGCACTGATGTGAATGTGTTTCCACAGTGTATGACTAGTTATGGTGATTTTACCCACTCTGTACTATTGTGAATGTATTTCCATAGTGTATAACCAGATTATCAGAGGTCTTTGAGACCCACTCTCGTACACACATAGGCTTTGGGCCGTGTACTAGAGTGATTAGCCTTTGGGGCAGCTCTGCGTACGTATGACCAGATTATCAGTTATCAGATTATCAGATTTGAATGGCTTTGCCTTGTACATCTTGATTACTCTGTACACGAGTAAGGCTATTCATTGGGTACTCTTTATGGTGTGATTTTTCAGTATTTATTCAGTTATTAGATTTCAAATTATGGAAGTCAGTTAATTCAGTTTTCAGAATAAAGCTTTCAGCTTATACTATTGAGCAGCAGCAATATTTCATAGATTTTCATGAATATCAAATTCTTTATATTTGTTATATCTCACAGATATTTATCTAGAATTTAGAATAAAGAATTTTATAATGTAATCATGCTTAGTTTTTAAAAGTATTACTAGATTCATAAATTCTCAAGGATTTAACAAAAGTTAAAATTTTTAGAAAATATGCATAAATGGAAAAAGTTTACTTATTTAGAAATCATCCACTCACCGAGTTATAAACTCATATATTTTTATCATGCTTTCCTATCAGGAGACCGTCGATTTTGAGACACTGGGAAAAGCCTGCTGAAGCGAAAGAGACCGTTTCATAGTATGTAATGTATAGTTGGGGAACTCATGTTTATTAAGTACTTGTCTAATATTTGGTGTGTCATGCACTTCGTAGAAAGGTTGGTAATTGATGTAATGCTTGCATGTTGACATGATGATGTTGTAGAAGCACTCAGTCGAATGTTGTTATATTTTGTTGTAGTTGTGGTGGTATTAAAGGAAGTGGTGGTTTCCAAAACTTTTGGTTTAAATATCTATCTGAGATTTTGATGATTTTTCAGGTTGGTTTTGTCCATGTTACAGGGGAAACTCTGTCAAAATTTTTATAGACTTATGTCATGGTCAAGTAGGTCACGTTTGCCTTGGTAGCGGGTCCGGCATTTAGCTGGCATCTACTATCTGAGCATTACACGTGTCGAGTCAATTAGGTTAAATCGAGACGGGTCGTGTCACTTATAGTCCTTTTACAAAGTGTGTACCTCAGCTCCGTCAAACCATCAGCACCCTTTACTCCCTCTTTCTTTGGATCTCCAATTCTGCGTGATCTATCTCTCTGTCTCCTTTATTTAGATGCTCAAAGCCAAGCCTTGATGTCCTTTGCAAATCATCACATCTACACGTTCATATACCTCAGTTGAAAATGGAAGAAAAATGGGAGAAACAATAGAAAATAGACAAGGATTTTGTCCTCAACGATAACTAGAACAATTATATTGCAAATCGACGCAGAGAATAACTTGACAAAAAGAGGGAGATTTTTCCCCAACGAGATTTGCACATAGAAGCGTTATATCTGAGAGAGGTTAGATTCTCAGTGATAATTTTATTACAAAAATCGAGTGCATCAGATGAAGGAGAGTAAGTTGATTTGCCAAAACATGATTTGTTAGACGATGCACCAAATAATATGGCCCGCTGCACACTGATTGGTTAGACGATGCATCAAGTGAGCACACAATCTCGATGTTAAGTTTCTTTAAAGAAATGAAAGAAAAGGGGGTATATGTTGAGAAACGTTTCTTTTTATTTCAAAGTAAATCATGTGCATATTATAAGCATGCATCATATGTATGGGGTTTGCTTACTGAGTGCTAGTTTATCCCATGTTATTCATTCTCATTTTCTAGATGACAAGAGCTAGGTGATGCGATACGATTACTTGAGGCGAGATGGGCTCAATACTGTTCCAAATTAAATGTTCTAGTTATAATTTAAATTAATCATTTGGACTTTTGATAAATTTTCATGGCTATTAATAATCATTTCGGACAATGTATTTTACATTCCAAAGTTGTTTGAAATTTTATTAATTCGCAAGTTATGATGTCAATGAAGTTCATTGGTGTTAAATAAATTTTACCTATTCTCCTCATTTATTTAATTATTATTTTTTAAAGAAAATGGGGGACAATTAATGCTTTACACATACATGTTTAGGGTTACTAATTTTGTACTCTATTACTAATAGTTTTTTTATATGTTTGTTGAAAGTGCTTAGAATTTAATAATTTTTCTTCCATATGCATACTTCTTGTTTGTATGTTAAATTCTTATGAATTAATATAAAATTAAAGTGTATTTGATCGTGATTCTCATTATTTTGTTACACTATTTCTTACAGTCGATATTATCTAATTTTGTACATAATCACTCAAATGCATATTCAATTTTGTTTAAAATAGTTGTAGTGAGAAAATAATCATAAAAATGAACAGACTCATTTGCCATTGCATTGTAATTTTCTTAGCCAAAACTTCACTTATAATTTGTATTACATATTGAAATTTGACATTTTATATTTTCCTCTTCAAATTTTGAGACTTAGTTGTCTATATTAGATTCTTCATAATTATATTAAAATTCTTTGTAAGAGGGTTCAGAATATAGGGGGCCCTATATTTGAAATTAGCGTAAGGCCTCCAAAATATCAGGGTCGGCCCTATCCCTCACTTTTATTCACTTAGCCATTTGCTCTTCCTTGGCCTTTATTATCGTCCTCTTACAAAGTGTGTACCTCACCTTCATCAAACCATCAGCACCCTTTACTCCCTCTTCCTTTGGATCTCCAATTCCACCTAATCTATCTCTCCATCTCCTTTATCCGGATGCTCAAAGGCAAGCCCAATGTCCATTGCAAATCATCACATCCACACATTCATATTCCTCGGTTAAAAATGGAAGAAAAAGGGAGAAAAAATTATATTTTAATTAACAATTAAACTTATGAAACAATAGAAAAATAGACAAGTAATTTTTTTTCCCCAACGAGATTTGCACATTGAAGCATTGTATCCGAGAGATATTAGATTCTCAATGATAATTTTATTACAAAAATCAAGTGCATCAGATGAAGGAGAGTAAGTTGATTTGCCAAAGCAATTGAATAAATCCAGATCCTCGTCAAAGCTGCCTGTGCAATTTCTATTGAAGCAATTGCGTATATCCCGGCTACACTATGGTGTTTCTCATTGTTGTCCTCGATGAAATTCAATGAAATTTTATTCAGGTTTTAATTGCAATAGCGGCTTTGTATAACTTGCGAATGCGTTAAATGCTGTATTTTTGAATGATGAAGTAAACAATGAAGTTTATGAGGAAAACAATCAGATGACTTCAACGCAAAAGGACAAAAAACAAAACACAACACAACACAACAAAGTTCATAAACTTAATTAAGTATTTGAAGCAAGCCCTAAACAGTGTCATGAAAAGTTTGATAATGTTATGACTGAGAATGGATTCACCATAAATGAGCACGACAAATATGTATAAATCTAGAAATTTTGGCGAAACATACGTGCTTATATGTGGATGACATGCTCTTATTATGGACTAATGTGAAAGTTATCAATAAGACAAAGAAAATGTTCAATAATAACTTCGATATGAAAGGAACAAGTGAAACACATGTGATTATGGGAATGAAAATTTCTAAAATACCTTATGGACTAATATTGTCTCAAACACATTATGTAGATAAAGTGAGTGAAAGGTTTAAGACCATGGTATTAAAGAGACAGTCATATAATTTTACATTAAAAAAAATTGGAAATGTAGAACAACAATCAAAATATTCCTAGATAATAGGAGTTAGTGCACTTGATGAATTGCACATGGCCAAATATAGCTTACGCGATTATAAAGTTACGCGAATACACAAGTAACTCAGATAAAAAATATTCGATTGGATTACTTAAAAGTTATGAGATACTTGAAAAGAATTAAAGAGTATTCATTACATCATGGAAAATATTCACACATGATTGAAAGATATAGTGACGCTGACTAAGCCCTCATTTGTCTACCATTATTTCAAAACTCATTTTTAACCATATATTCTCATAATAAAATATTTTGTATGTAAATTCAAATTTTTTCTTACATTTTAACATACATTCTCCAAAAATTCACTATTCAAAAACTCATTTTCTCTTAATAATGGTAGACAGACATGGCTTAAATATCAAATACAAATGAATTATAAATCTACCATTGGCTATGTTTTTACACTTGGTGGTGGTGTTTTATCTTAGAAATCTTCTAAATAAAAGTGTAGCTCGTTCAATGATGAAATTCGAGTTTATTACTTTAGATAAAACAACAAAAGAGTAAATGATTAAGATGTTTCGTAGAAAATATTCCAATATCCAGTGTTAGTGCTAGCTATGTATATATAAATCAAATTTTGTATGTGAAATTAAGTCAAGATATATATGTCTTAAATGTAACATCATTTGATAGTCACTATCAAATAGAACAATATCGATAGATTTTATTAAGTCATATGATACCTTAGTAGATTTGTTCGAAAGGGGGTTATGCGAACGATTAGGCCGTGCATCAAGGGAAATAGTTTAAAGCTTAAAACTTAAAGAGTTATCATAAATGAAGCCTAACATGACGACTGAAGATTTCATGTACTACATGCAATAGGAAAAATAGTTATGAATAACTAGATGAGAAGCACTCAAAAGCATAATCATTTATATTTCTGTGATGCAAATAAATGCTATCTACAACAGAGGTTGAGGATAAGTTTTTCTTTTAATGGTGACAATTTATTGTAAAAATACAAGTATTTTAGGATATTCTTTATAGTACATCACATATGTAAGTGCGAACTAGGCCGATTCTATGAAAATATAATTCAAGTGATTTCTCTAACTCACTTGTAGAACCCAAGAGAATTTAGGGTCAAAATAATAAACATAATAGAGAATCAAGTTTGACATGGGAGATAAATTTTTGGTAAGGAATGTTGCTTTTAAGTGTTCGGTGCAATAACAGTTGACTACTCAAAATGTTGTATTCACCAATTAGTCAAATGGGTTCGATAAATTTTCCTAAGGAAGCTAACAATTCTACCGTTATTCATCACATCAAACTACCATATTTGACTTTCTATTACTTGTATGAAGTTCGTAACGGTTATATTTTTCATTTTCATTTTTACATTAAGGTGGATCAATCGGGATTGTAGAGTTAGGTAAATTACTTTGTGTGAATTGCAATAAATCTTCACAGGTTGCAATGAATGAGCATGACCGTAGTTGGTGCATATTGAATAGTCCTGACTTTTCAAATTCAATGGATGCATATTAAAGAGTCGTGGCTTTTCTTCTTTGATTGTATAAAGTCAATTTATGACAACAGAAAACTTGAAAATTAGACAATAATAATAGATGATTATTATAATTTATTCATTATTTTGAACTATAATGACTTTAAATAAAAGACTTGAAGGAGAGGAAGGAGGGAATATTTCCATCTGCACGTCTTTAGCTAAAACTGAAAATAGCAATTTTTTATTTTAAAATTAAAAAAAGGAAAGAAATGTTTATTTAGAAGCCCAGCAAACATGTTTAGAAGCAAAATTTGTGGAGCATGCAGTGGCAGCCCTGAGGGTGCGCGATTTGAGCGAT
>NC_036256.1:4164581-4213802 GCF_002742605.1 Olea europaea var. sylvestris | reverse complement strand
ATATGGAATTGCACGAAGAGGCTAGTGGCTTTGGTGGGTCTTTGTTGATGACATCTAAATTTTGATGAAGTTTGAAAGATGCTTTTGAGCTTTATTTATGTTTTTCTTGTTCATGTATGTAAAATAAAATAAAATTAAATATCATATTTTTGCAATGAAATAATATTATTGAAATAATTTTTTTTAAAATATATGTTTTAGTTATTTGAAGGGGCACCATTTTAAAATTCGCACAGGGCACCCAACATTTCAGGGCCGGCTCTAGGAGCATGTTTGGTATTTATAAATAATTTAACCTATAAATAAATAAAAATGAGTGATGTATAAATAAACAATGCAAAATATATGAATAAAAAGTTGTTTAAAGATTCACAAATAGCTTAGAAACACAAAACTTACATCGGCTAAATTTGATTTACCTTTAAATATAGCCATAATGCTTTGTCAAAGAGTTTACACCACCTCAATTTAGCCCTTGTTTGGTTTTGATAAAAATCGGACTTTTAATAAATTTTGATAACTTGATGAAATATATAGCCCCTATTTGGAGGAAATTTTTGGGGCAAAAAAATCAATTTTTGGACCATTTGTACCCAGGGGCGGACGCAGATATTTTTAGTTAGGGGACACAATCAAATTTTGTACAAATCAAATACCTTGTTATTAATTTTTGAATGATTTATACGTAACCCGAAAAAATGCAGATTTAAATTTAAAAAACATTTCTTCATTAATATTTTGCTTCTAATTTTCATCAATTTGATTTTAAACAATTATTTTATGAATATTTTGCTCATTGCAAGAAAATTCATATTTATGCTTAAAAAATTTATAGTGTTTTTAACACTTTAATCAATTCAAGTGACCGAAAGAAAAAACATATAACCAATATTCAATCAAATAAATAAAATTTATTAAATATAAGTTAAATTAGATATAATCAATTCAAAACATTCTATGTACACAAATAGGATATGAGAAAATACAAATATAGATTCTAATTAATTAAAATTTTTATTGAAAAGTAAAAATTTGTAGCAGATGTGATAATTTGTAGAAAAATTTTAAACAACTTGTAAAAAATTAGAAGAGTTCAGATTTTGATAAATGGTGTGAAGGAGAGTAAATAGAGTTAGGGAAAAGAAAAAAAATTCAAATTTATTACGATTTTGCTCCTATTTTGTGGAGATTAAAATCAAATTTTTAGTAAATTTTAATAAATATTAAAAAGTTAAGGATTTCATAAAAATATTTTATTAAAATTAATTATTAACTTTAATTATATTAAAATTTAGATTTCAATAGATATCAAACAGGACTTATAAAAAATAAAGGGTAATCTCAAAATTTGGGATCACTTGACCCTACCGGACCCCCTTTGCGTCCGCCCCTGTTAGCACCCATTTGCAACCATTATTTTTGACCAACACTCTCACGTATAGGTCTCTGGTGACCAGTCAAAAAATTGCTTTTCTTTTTGTAAAAAAGCTGCTCCGATCAAGGGCATAGTTAAAAATTAATAAAAATTATGGATCCCATAAAATATGTTATTGAAAATAAATTTAGAAAAAGGACTTTCAAAAAATGGGTATAAAAAAGATTTTATTAATTTTATTATAACAATTATAAAGAGTTTGTATGAATTAAAAGTAAAAGCAATTTTAATTTCAGAGCGTTTGAATATGATATTTTTTTTAATCGGAATTTGAGCTAGCCCAACAAATTATTCTCTTTATTTATTTCAGAAAGCTATTAATTTTAAATTAACTCGAAAAACTGACAAATTGAAATTGAATACAGATAAATTTACTTCAATAAATATGAAACCAGTGGATTCGGATCAAAACTACCACCATTATATTACCAAGTTTCTTTCAATCCCAAAAGTATCTTTGCGAAATATAAACGGTTTAAAGTTATAAATAGATAAAAATAAGTAGTGAATAATTAAGTAATACTTAAATAAAAAGTTACTTGAATATTGTTTATAAACATGAGCCAAACTTAGGGTGCTTAAACGTGAAAACCGAAAGAAAAAACATATAACCAATATTCAATCAAATAAATAAAATTTATTAAATATAAGTTAAATTAGATATAATCAATTCAAAACATTCTATGTACACAAATAGGATAGGAGAAAATACAAATATAGATTCTAATTAATTAAAAATTTTATTGAAAAGTAAAAATTTGTAGCAGATGTGATAATTTGTAGAAAAATTTTAAACAACTTGTAAAAAATTAGAAGAGTTCAGATTTTGATAAATGGTGTGAAGGAGAGTAAATAGAGTTAGGGAAAAGAAAAAAAATTCAAATTTATTACGATTTTGCTCCTATTTTGTGGAGATTAAAATCAAATTTTTAGTAAATTTTAATAAATATTAAAAAGTTAAGGATTTCATAAAAATATTTTATTAAAATTAATTATTAACTTTAATTATATTAAAATTTAGATTTCAATAGATATCAAACAGGACTTATAAAAAATAAAGGGTAATCTCAAAATTTGGGATCACTTGACCCTACCGGACCCCCTTTGCGTCCGCCCCTGTTAGCACCCATTTGCAACCATTATTTTTGACCAACACTCTCACGTATAGGTCTCTGGTGACCAGTCAAAAAATTGCTTTTCTTTTTGTAAAAAAGCTGCTCCGATCAAGGGCATAGTTAAAAATTAATAAAAATTATGGATCCCATAAAATATGTTATTGAAAATAAATTTAGAAAAAGGACTTTCAAAAAATGGGTATAAAAAAGATTTTATTAATTTTATTATAACAATTATAAAGAGTTTGTATGAATTAAAAGTAAAAGCAATTTTAATTTCAGAGCGTTTGAATATGATATTTTTTTTAATCGGAATTTGAGCTAGCCCAACAAATTATTCTCTTTATTTATTTCAGAAAGCTATTAATTTTAAATTAACTCGAAAAACTGACAAATTGAAATTGAATACAGATAAATTTACTTCAATAAATATGAAACCAGTGGATTCGGATCAAAACTACCACCATTATATTACCAAGTTTCTTTCAATCCCAAAAGTATCTTTGCGAAATATAAACGGTTTAAAGTTATAAATAGATAAAAATAAGTAGTGAATAACTAAGTAATACTTAAATAAAAAGTTACTTGAATATTGTTTATAAACATGAGCCAAACTTAGGGTGCTTAAACGTGAAATCATGGCCCAAGTAATCTCAATCCAATTTAAACAAGAACCCGACACAAATTGTTTCAAGGGAAAAATTCATAAGTAAGAATTTAAGTATCACACATTCCAAAATTAAGAAAACAAGTTTCAAACTTCAAAAATCAAATTTTTATTTAAATTTATTTATGCTTTTATTTATTAATTAATTAAATATATTTAGGTCACATATTTATACAATTTGGTCACAAATTAACGATTTAATAAATCACTTATTATTTTTTGGTCACAAATCAAAAATTTTATATCACAAATTATTTTACGGTCACAACTCAAAATTTTTATAGGTCAAAATTTGTTCATCGATCACAAATCAAAAAACTTATAAATTATAATTTATTTATTGGTCACAAATATTCTAAATCACAAATTACTTTACAGTCACAAAATTATCAAATCATCGATCACAGATTAATAATTTTTTAAGTCACGCATTATTTGTTGATCACAATTTATCCTTTTTATTGGCCGCATATTGTTTATTGGTTACAGATTAACCAATTTAATACTCACATTCAAAATTTAGCACCGTCAACAAGATCCAATACCGCCACCCAAACACCAGATTGCAGGAACACCAACCCCCGCCCAGACACCAACAAAATCGCCACCCAAAACATTAACAAAGTCACTGCCCAACCACCAACAAAGTCGTTGCTTGCATAATCACCACACCACCACCAACACAGCCCAACAACATAACATGATGCACTACCAACAACACAGACACAACTCAACTCAACTCAACAAACCAAAACTGAATGATTGCCACCACGACCGAAGCTAATGCCATCAACTAAGGCTGTGCCGATTACATCTCCTTCGTTTCCAAATTCGACACCAAAACCATCTTCAAACTCAAATTCGACGCCAATCCTACAAACACCATCGATCTAATGTTGCTGCAGCAAACCACTAATCTACAAACGCAAATCCACAGATGATCTACAAAACCATTGATGCTGCGAAAAGAGAGTCGGGCGATGAAGAGAGAGTCATACGACAGAGTGGCGAAGAAAAAGACGGGGAATGGCGAAGGCAGCCTCGATGTTTGAGATTCACTGTGCAAGAAGGCCAAGAATGGCGAAGGCTACGTCACTCCACAATAGCGTTAGTTGTTTTAGATTGACTCTACCACTGCGGTGGTGGCGCCTTGAGCGCTGACGTAGTTGGCTGCTTCAGGGTGACATCATTGCGGTGGTAGCGTCTTCAGTGCCACGACTTGGTGTCAACGTCGTGAGCAGCATGGTGCCGACAGTATCTCGACTGTGACATGCGAGAAAGAGGAGAGAAGTGAGATGGAGAGAGAATGGAGAGGATGAAATGATTAGGGTTTTGTATACTTAGCTCACGTTTGATACTCATTTTTTTCAAAATGCATTTTTCTCTCTTTTCTTTTCAATCACATTCTTTATTAAAATAATATTACACATAAATAAAAAATTTTTCTTTATTTTTCAACCACACACTTTCCATCAAATTACTATTCTAAAATACATTTTTACATAAAAATATATTTCAAACACCTCCTTAATATTTATATATATTAATTAATTAATAAAACATCTAATTTTTGAACAATGGAAAATCCAATCTGATTTTAGAATTCTAAATTTTTGAAGTAGGGTGTGGTTTAATTTTCACTTATTTCAATCGCTACAAAATTATGGCCTATTTGATTTGTGTTTCAGTTTTGAATTTTGACTTCATTTTAAATTTTCTACCTTGAAGGCTTGTTTAAGAATTTTGAAAGTTTGATTTGTTATTCTGAAAAATTATTTTTCAAAATAAAAAATTGGAAAATAAGTTCGATTTAATAAATTGAGTTGCCAAAATATAAAAAATTAAAATTAATGATACTGACTTAGAAGTTTTAATTGTTTTCATTTAAATAAATTCTTTTGGAATTTTTATTTAAATAATCATTAGAGCTTGAATTATTTTATTTTTATAGATTTTAAAAAAAATCTATTTATTTATTTTTAGAAGAGTTTGTTTTTCTGAGATCTTTATTTTTCATTTTTATTTCTAAGAATTTTCATTTCTTTTTAGATTTTTTATACAATTTTTAGAATATTATTCCAATAAAATTTTATTTAGACTCTTACTTTTCTTGCTTTAACTATTTTTACTAAAAACACTAAATACATCAAAAATATATTTGAGTTTTTTATGTTTTAAATTTTACTTTATTTTCAAAAAAAATTAAATTAAATCCTTATTTGATCTCCATTATTCTCAAAATGCATTTCTCTCTTATTTTCGACTAGATATTCTTCAATAAAACAATATCATTCACAAACCCAAAATTTTTCCTTATTCTTAACCACATTCTCCATCAATCTACTATTTCAAAATGTATTCTTAGCCAAATAATGGAGTTCAAACAAGGGCTAACAAGTTATGAATGTTTTGCAAAACTAAAAATTGAAAACCGCAAACTTTATCAGCTATGTCTTAAGGTTTTTCCCCCAAGTATGTAACACTAATTCAAGATAGAATACAGCAAGGACAACTGGCTACCCAGCGTAATAAAATTCAACAACAAAAAAAATTGATAAAAAATAATACAAATAACTGGCATCTTGAAAATTTTGATATCACATCTCAGCACAAGTTTACAGCTCCGAGTGCATCAATGCCTCAAAGTTCAAACATGCATTATTGAGTCATTTCCAATAGTTACTAATCGAGCTTAACAGTATCTAATATAATTAATCTCCAGTAATCTTAGAACCTGTTACAACATGGCAGGGTTTCTTGAAGGACAGGTGCTTAATTGTAGAGGTTAATTCCTCCCATATTCAGCAACATGCTTCAAGCATCAATGAAACGGATGTCAAAAGTGTTTGGATGGATCTGCCACACATTCAAGGCTGCATATTCCTCTAAACATTCTTTCAACTGGGCTTCACTGTATCCCTGTTTAGAACAAGTCCAATAAAAAAGTGCATCATCAGAACCCAGGAGCAAAAACTATGAGCCTTAGACAAATCAGAAAAAGAGGTGTTATGGTTTAACCTTGATTAACCAACGGATTTCTCTTTATGCATTACATACATCAAAAATGTGTGTAATCAACTAATTCAAGAACAGATGTAAAACCAAATGTAGAATTGCTTATAAACAATTGAGAAAAAATGTCCTCATAAAAATGAAATACTCTCTCATCAGATAAATTACACTGCATGATGCATTTTCGGTTTTTTCTGATTTAATGAAACAGATCCATTTTCATTTGTGGTTTTCCATCTCACAATATTGAATTATTTAATTACTAGTGTTATTCTTTGTTCTTTCATTCTCTTAATAAATCCAACTTGCTGAGAAGAAAATCAGAGCAGCGTGGTAGAACCATGAGTGCACACCCTCGAATGGACTGACTTCCAATTAAGTTAATATTGAAGTCACTGATACTATCTCAATTCATTATGGCAGTTCCCCTTAATCGAAGATGAACTCCTTCTAGCTTTAAAAACTAACCTTTCTCGAAATCCAGTTAAGTGCATGGGCATAGCTCAGGTCCATCTTGTTAGTCCTTGCAGCTTCATCGCGCAAGATTGAATAAATATCAGAAATTGCATCCAAACCTGATCTCTGTCGGTCATCGGAATACAGAGAGAATTTCGACATTTGCATTAATCTAAGTGCCTCGTCTACATCACTCTGAGCGACGGTATCAGAGAACCGGAGTCTAGCAAGAGCCTGAAAAGAAGTAAATTAGTTTCAAAGAGGAACTATATTAAGAATAAAGATGAAAATTATCAAGAGTAGTTTCTCCAACTATGGAAGATCATTGTCCAAATTAGTCCACTTGAAAGTTTATGTTGAACTGGGTTTCACATTTCATCTATTTGCCATCTCAGGCTAGACATCACCAGTAACAGAAGTCCTCGTTTGTACACTAACAGATAGGAGTTTTATGTAATAGGTGAACAGAAACTCACAGCTGATATCCTAAGAATGCTGAGCAGAGTTCTAACAGTTGTATAAGAATGAGGAGTATTCGATCTTGCTTCTTCTTGTCTGATGCTGGAATATGCACTGGCTATATATTCCTCCAGCTCCTTTGGGACCGAAGGAGACAGTTTTCTTGCAGCTGAAATATATGCCCTGGCAATCATGAACAAGAATCCAACTCAAAGCATGAGCAACTATATGCAAAGAGTGTAAATTATGTATCATGTGTCTGTGCAGCAGGTAATGCTTTAAACGAGGCATCTCATAAATTTCATAACTTGCTGTGAATAACATAAAGAGGAAACAGGTTCAGAAGATGAAAGGAAATACCGTTCTAGTTGGAAAGCAAGTCTATGTTCTAGGATAGTGCAACCACCACAGAACATTAACTTTCTTTTCATTCACATGCATTTATTCTCAAATTACCCAGACGAACACAAGCAAAATTATTTCTAGCAACAAGCTGGACCAAGTTAAAATTATAGGAATTTACCTTAGGATAGAAGGTTCAAGTGGAGTGAACCCAAGAGCTGGAGACTCTTTATTCTGGTGGACATAGACAACATGCCTAGCCATTTCAAGATCAGTATCCATATCTGCTCGATCTAGGATCAACCACAGAAGATCGAATCTTGATAGAAGAGCTGGAGGAAGATTGATATTTTCAGCCGGAGTCCGCCTTAGGTCATATCTTCCCCTTTAACACAAAAATGGGGCACAAATATATCACTAAGCTTCTAATTGAACAATGTATTTGGTAAATAAATGATTTTGCTTGGTGGCCTTGAGCACGCCTTGCTTAGACCGAAAAATTAAATAAACGTTGTGCAAGGCACTGCACATAAAACTGTTCTAAAAAAAACACAAAAAAAGCATTGCATGCAAATTGGTCTACCAAGCTGGATTGGCAGCAGCAAGGACAGCCGTCCGTGCATTCAAAGATGTAGTGATCCCAGCCTTCGCGATGCTAACAGTCTGCTGCTCCATTACTTCATGTATTGCTGTACGATCTGATTCATCCATCTTGTCAAACTCATCAATGGCACATATACCCATATCTGCTAGTACCTGATAGAAGCGGCGAATATGATGTCAATGGAAAGAACGCTGTCATGAGATAGTAATTTAGATGCTTCACGAGTTGTTAGATTTGTTATTTCTCACCAGTGCTCCGCCTTCTAAGACCATTTCATTTGTCACTGGATCCTTCTGAACAGCAGCAGTTAGACCAACTCCACTACTTCCTTTACCAGTGGTATACACACCTCTGGGTGCAACATTAATTATGTGCTTGAGAAGCTGACTTTTTGCTACCCCAGGATCACCCATCAAACAGATGTGGAGATCTCCTCTAATCTGCAATTTTATTGATGAGCTTCACTAGATAAAAACATGGTGAAGAAGATTCCAAAATGAAAAATAAAAAATAAAATTCATGGAAGGGAAAGAAGATACAAATGTTTTCCTTGTGTAGTTACCTTCATCCCATCCTTTAACTTTCTATGAGGGGCGCCTACTAAGAGAAGAAGAAGGGCTTTTTTAATATCTTCATGCCCATAAATTTCAGGGGCTAATGACCTTGAAAGTTTATTGTAAATATCACCATCCTCAGCTAAGCGTGAAATTTGTTCTTCCTCGTCTCCTCTGAGTTCATACCTGCACTTGAAAACTACCATTAGGTTCAAAACCAAGCTCTATGTTATAGTCCGGATACTTCCATAAAATGAGAAACTGAATTGTATATCCTTTTCGGTGAGAAATATACAGGTTTGAGGATATTTCTTATATTTCTCCAAACAGACTAACAAAGAAAATCAAGAAAATATCAGATTCAGTATCTCAAATACACTGCACAAACATAACATAGTTAACAATGCCATGAAAATGATTCCCTGTTCATTACTTCCTCGTATTCGTCATTATCCCTCCTTTCGGAAGGATTTCTCTCGAAAAGCTTAAAACAAAACTTCATTTCAAAGTTATGAGGGTGGATGCGATAAAATCGTCCTATAATAGCCTTGGGTGTTACAGGATAGCTTTTAGTGATCATGCATAGACAACATAGAAAAGAAAAAACACAAATATGGAACTTCAAAATGGAAATTTATCCTTCCTTCAGATGTTCACGAATTGAGGTTAATTGGTGTTACATGAAATGAAATTCAGTCAATAAAGTGAAAAATGGTAAAATGGCTTACTCTTCATATTTTTTCTTGAAATGGTTGATAGACATGGCCTCCAAGTATGTATCAGCAATTAAGCCAGCTCGCATTGCTCTAAATCCGGTGTATGGAATCGGAAGAAATATGCCTGACAGTTCAACAACATCACCAGGAGCTACCTGACATTTTGAGGAGAGGCACATATTAACAAGCTAAGTAATAAGTAAAAGAAACCATCAAAAGTATCTGGAACAAAAATCATGCTCTGAGAGAGAAAACAGTTGCAAGATAGATTGCATTTCCTCTTTTAAATTTAGCTCTAATTCTGTATAGTTACTTAGAAAATAACAAGCATCTTATTTTGGTAGCGTGTGTCAGAAAATTACAACTATGCCTTTCTTTCAATAAAATTTGAGTTGGCATTTTGAATAAATTAATATTTACAGCAGAAAGAGAATCTAGTCAAGCCCAAATATTATAAACTGGGCTTTTTCAGCTACGGATGCAAATTATCAGGTAGTTCCTTCTGAAAGAAGTTAGGAATATCAGATATCACCAACCTTCCTGGTGAGTTCTCCCCTAAAATGAACCGTCATTGATCGAGGAATGTGACCTTTCGGAACATGTTCAGCTAGCTCTTGAATTTTGGCCTGAAATCAGTTTTAAATTCATGCTAAAGGAACTCCAAGTTGTTGAATATATCATCACCTTAAATCAATATAAAGATTAACCTCCTGAAACTTCAAAAATTTTGATGCTCTGAGTTGGAGAATAAGGTTCCCTTTTGTTTGATTTGTATTGCAGCGTTTGGATGGGCACACAAATAGAGGCATAAATACCCGAGCAGTAACTTCCTGTTTATCGTATATAAATTGAAATTATAATTAATTAAATGGAGTCAAGGATATCGAGATTCAAGAATAACAGTTAAACAAAGCAATACCTGGTAGATTTCAAATCCACACTCTTCACATGTGTATACAGCAACCTGCATTAATGGTTTGACATCTGAACAACGTGTCACAATGCCAGATATCCTGACAAGTTGACCAATATACGAAGCTTTGACCTCCCTAATTGTGGAAGGTCTCCCTTTTGAAGATGCTCTTATATAGACCTCACTGGCTTCCACAAAGAGAAACTGTTAGTGGCCTTCCATTTTTCCTAATAATATAAGCAGATAAGTTACATTTTCTTCTCCCTTTTACTTATAGGTTTCCACTTCTTGAATCTATTAGACATTAACCATCATTATAGCCATTAGAATCTTGTTTCTTGAATAATAGTAAAAGTACTTAATGCAACCTTAGCCAATAGTCAGTAATGTGGACTACTGACTATGTAATTTGTGTGACCTTTCTATTTGGGTTTCCACTACTTCAAAGTGCAAGCCATTTTTTAATTTATCATCTTCAGCACCCTTTAACAAATAATCATAAAAAGCAACAGAACTGAATTCTGCTAGCTAGTTAGCTAACGACTATATGTTTTTTCTTTTAAGCCCCAAATATCTAGTAATTGAGGGCTAAGCATAAGACAATCAATAGAAAAAGGAAATTAGCAGTCTTTCAAGAAAATCTTACAAAAATCGCCTAATTTCAGGAGGCATCTGCTGTCGGGGATCAGAACCGTCCGCATTCTCAGTTCCTTCCTCCGACCTCTGGGTCATCAGAATATCATGGTCATCATCTGGAAGAACCTCTGTAGGCTCAGGCAGTAGCTCATCGATGGCATTTGCAAATATTCCAACATACCTTCGTGTATTTTCAGTGACCCGCCTCAAAAATTCTTCATCCGAGTCTTTATACTGTGTTTTTTTTTTTTTTCCGAAGACAATACAAATTAGGGCTTTAAAATTGACAAAATAAAATAGAAGTAAAATGAAAAAAGTTTACATCAATTAAGTCTTGAAGCTCGATCTGGATGGCTTTAGTTGAGCGATTTGCAACATCTTGCTGAAATCAGTAAATTGGGAATATAAATTACTTCAAAAACCTAATATATCAAATAAAATTTCCTCCTTTTTCATTTTATGCTATTTTTTCTCAAATATAAAGAAGAGGAGACGAGAAACTGGAAAAACTCACGAGAATTTTCATATATTTAGCTTCACCATTCGGATCTGCAAAGTTCAGTAGAAAATCTTTTGCAATATCTGCATCCAAAAATTAAAAAAACAGTGAATAAAATAAGATGTAAATACTGTATACACAGAATATGTGAGTAGAAATTGCCTTTGTCTCGTTTGAAGTCAAGGTCATTCATGGCGCCGTTACGGCCTGCAGAGAGTGAGAGAGAAGTTGGGAAATGGCGGCAAAATGTAGAGGAGGGAGGATTAAAGGAGGGATTTGGCGGGAAAAATGAGAAAATTGCATTGTGGCCCTTGAGAATATTAAAATCATACCTTACTCCTTGATGTTGTATATCGAGTGACAATGATCTTCAACTTTTAATTTTATACATTATGATCCTACATGTTCAAATTCCACTTGAGAAGTACAACAATGAGCAACATATAGCCCCCATTTGGTAACAATTTTTCACTCTAAAAAATTAAAATTTTAACCATTATTTTACTATTTCAGTTATCATTTTTCACTTCTTCACTTACAGGAAAGATCCACTTTTCCCTGTAACGATCAAAAAGTCAATCCTCATAATCACCATCGAACGGCCTATAGCATTTTCTTGTTAACGATTTCCTGAATGGTTTAATATTACAAGAAGCACTGGCGGATTCAGCACCTGGCGATCACCCGCGATCGCAGTTGCTGGATCCGCCGATAGCCAATTTTTTTTTTCGACAATAGATAAATTTTAGGTTATAAATCTGATAATACACTTTTTATCTAAACATTTCTTCTTGTCGAGTGGGTTAGCATGGTTATTACTTCTTGCATGTCCCAGGTTCGAATCCTCAATAAACCAATTTTTATTGTACAATTTTTTTAGCTCTATAATTTTTACCAAAAATTGATGGAATGAGAAGATGGGGATTCGAACTTGGAGCTCTTGCTAGAATAGTTAAAGATTTGACCATAATGCCATTCTATGGATTATGATAATGGTGTTAACAAATTTATATAATTTAGATCTTAGTGTGTTTTAATACAACAGCAAAAATTTAAACCCGTGCTCTTCTTTCAAATTATATAAAATTTGGCAACAATGTTATTTGATGAGTATGGTCTATTCTTATAAAAAAATTTATATATGTTTAATTTCAACAAAATAATTGTTATATTTAAATTTTAGGTCTTGTTTGATTCCCACTTATTTCAGAATATATTTTTCTCTATGTTATTTTCAACTATATATTTTTTTAATAAAATAATATCATACGTAAATTCAAAATTTATCCTTATTTTTAACCACATATTTTCCATCAAATCGCTATTCCAAAATGCATTTTTTGCAAGGAAAAAGACATCAAACGAGCTCGTAATATTTTATTGGACCGACAGTCGGCAGTCAACGATCGCCCGTGCTGACTCAAAATCCTGGATCCGTCACTGACAAGAAGGGCCGACCCTTTTAACTATAACAATTATTTTGTGATTATCAACGATACTGAACAATTTGGATGAATGTTTGAATTGCAAAAGCATATGTAGCTCAAGTTTTATGTTTTTTTCCCTTTTGAGTTTTAAATGTCACTTTGAATTTCAAAACATATTATAAAAATAAAAAGTTCTTCCCCAACTAAAATTCTAACTAAATTACAAATTTAATGTAAAATTAAAATAAGTTGCTTTCAAATATTTGCTGATTGAATAAGTTACGATACAACTCATTGTTCAGACTGAACCATAATGACAGGACATAGCAGCATAAAATATTTCAAATTAGACAGACAGAAAACTCTTAAAACTAATCCATATCCTCTAAGGAAAGGCATAATTAACAGCAATAAATTTGCATTAAGATGGTGCAATTTTGGAAATTATTGAACTTCGAATATAAATCGAACGATGTCACGACGTTCTAGGCCATTATGGTGAAATTGGTAGACATGCTCAATCGAGAAACAGATGTGAATAAACCGACGGGAAAGCTAAGCCAATCCATCTTCAGTGGTGGCAAGTGAGGGCGAAACCGAATTACGCGATTCGTCATAATCGTCCCCTAATGGAGATTCTTCAACTCTAATCTCTTCTATCATTTTAACCACTTCACTCATTGTTGGCCTATTTTCAGGCTGTGGCACCACACAAGCCATTGCTATATGCAGCATTGACACCAGTTCTTCCTCAATATTCTTGTACCTCAACAATTCTTGATCAAACACTTCAGCTGTCCATTCATCCCGGATTACGGATCGAACCCATTTAGGCAAATCGACCGCGGTCCATTCCTCATCCACCTCCTCGACTGAACGAGATGCCGGTGAAGGGTACTGTGATGGAACCCTGCCAGTAAGGATTTCCAACAATAAAACTCCAAAGCTATATACATCTGCCTTTTGAGACAGTTTCTTGATTTCTGCCTGTTCTGGTGCTTTGTATCCTCCCAATCTGGCTATTGCATGAACAGGGTTCACAAGTAATGACAATCCAAAATCAGAAATGCAAGCAACTCCATTTTTATCAAGTAATATATTGGATGATTTCACATTCCCGTGAGGAATTCTCATGGCTGCATACTCTTCGTGTATTATCGCAATCCCTCGAGCCGCCCCCAAAATCAAGCTGATTCTTGTAGTCCAATCCAATGGAATTCTCCCTGGTCCTCTGTTTCCTGTTACCATCAAGATCATAAACAAAAAACGAATGAACAACATTGATCAAAAAAGACTGGAACAACTTTTAGATGAGATGGTTTTACAATTACCGTGGAGAAGATAATTTAAGCTGCCATTAGGGAGATAATCATAAACTAACAATTTTTCTTCCTTTGCATAATAGTAAGCTCTGAACCTCACAATATTGGGATGCTTAAGCCTCCCAATGACATCCATGTACTGTTCAAACTCCTTCCTTGAACATGGATTTGCATCCTTTAACCGTTTCACAGCTACAGCAAGTCCATCATCAAGAGCAGCTTTATATACACTTCCCAAACTCCCTTTTCCGAGCATCTCGGCCGATGCACGAAGCAAATCCTCCAGCTCGAACTGTTTCTTCCTATCGAAAAACACCAGTTTATTCTTATCACTACCGTTAGTCCCATCATTATCTCCGCCTCCACCGCCATTGGCATACACTCTCTTTTCACCGGAATAACTGCTTCGCATTGTGCCACCGTCACTCCCTGTCATTGATTTGGCATTACCGGATTGCCTTCTGCAGTAATATGCGATGACAAATGATGTAATCACCAATAGGATAACTGAATTTGCCACCACAATTGCTACTATTGATGCGCCGCTAAGTCTCTTGTGCTGTTTATGTGGTTCTTGGACTGACGACGAAGGAAAAGAGCTGGGATTTGATGGCACTGTTTGTGCAAACGCCGGTGATACGCCAGTGTATGTACACTGGGGCAAAGGACTACTCCCACACAATCCTTCATTGCCGGAAAAGCTAGCTTCGCCGTATCGGGTTATAAGGCTCTGCGGTACCACACCATAGAGCTGATTGTTCGACAAGTTCAAGTTGTTCAGCTGTAGAAGTGAGCCAAGGGACTTGGGGATAGTCCCTGAGAGTTCATTGTTCTGGAGACGAAGAGAGAGCAAGCGGGAAAGTTTGGAGAATTGAGTAGGAATGGCGCCTCTGAGGTTGTTGTCGGATAGGTCAATGCGGAGGAGACGGTGGAGAGAGGATATTTCCGGTGGAATTTCGCCGGAGAAATCATTGCTAGACAGGTAGATGAGCTTGAGGTTGAGGCATTGAGTGATCGGAGCGAGGCTGCCGTTGAGGCGGTTATCACGGAGGTCGAGGAGGCGGAGCTGGTCTATGGAGGAGAGGGAATCAATTGGGCCACGAAGGTTGAGGGATGGGAGGGAGAGGGCAGTGACACGGTTGTTAATGCACTTTACACCAACCCAATTGGCAGTGCATGCGGTGGCGCTGTTGGTGGTTGTGGTCCAGTTGGAGAGGAGGATGCCATGATGGTCGGTTTGAGAGCGGAAGAGGAAGAGAGCGGCGGTATCATTGGTGGTGGCGGCGGCGGTGGCATGGGAGAGTGTAGTACAGAGGAGGAGAAGGGACAGAAAATAGACATCCATTTTTCAAGAGAATAACGTAGAATGTAGGATAATTCAAGGTTTAATAAGTTCACTTGTTTAATAAAGTCAATCTAATATTTGAAGTCTAAGTCCCTGTTTGGCTCCGTTCTTATTTTTTCTAAAATTCATTTTTTATAATACATTCATCAACTTTTATAAAATCAGGACCCGTTTGGCCTGGCTTTTGAAAAGCCAAAAGGAACTTTTGAGATCCAAAAGTTACTTCGGACTTGTTTGATTAATTTTATGAAAAATGTTTTTTCTAGTTAAAAGAACTGTTAGAGAAAGTTGGTACAATATGACTTCCTTTAAAAGAATTTCAAAACAAAAAATTCTCTTAAAAATTAGTTTTAAGACAAAAATTAAGGTATCTTCTCATGAAAAGTTCTTCTACAAAAAGCAAAAGTCATACTGAACGAGGCCTTAGTACTGTTCGAAGAATCGATGGAGAAGGGGATTATTGATAATTATTAAAAGAAAGGAGAAATGAGTGAGAATGATTGCTGTTTTTCACTCTTAATGGAATCAAAGTGTAAAGAAATAATTCATCTACTTTTTCTCTTTTCACTCTTTACTTTCACTTATACAAGTGATTGGTGAAACACTTCAATGATAGGGATTGAGGAAGAAAGGAATCATGTCTGTAATACTAATGTCAACTCAGTTTTAATCCAATTTATTTTACATATTTTGATAGATATTGGTTCGTTCGGAAAAAGGAAAGCGGACAAAATTTGTTGACCCGACTAATGAACTCTAATGTAAGAAACGATTATGCCATAATGATGCGCATTAGTAACTTTTGCAAAGTTAATTTGGCGCTTCTAAAACTCCAAAGTTAGTCCTTATTTGATGGAGAATAAAATCAAAATTTTAATAATTTTTTATAAAAATTGATTAAATGTGTGATTGAAAAATTATTGGTCCCATAAAATGTGTAGTTAAAATTAATTGCTGACTTTGACTTAAATTAAAGTTCGAATTTTAATTTGTACCAAACGGGGTTAATATACTTTGTTATTATTTCGATCATGTTTAGTGTGTCGATGCATTTTATATTAATTTTCTGTTTAAACAAATTACTCTGACGCCCGTTTCGTAGGATTTTTAGTTTTTGCAGAAGAACATCTCGAGAAAGCTACCTTAAACCAATTTTTTTTTTTGTTAAAAACTCTTACAATTAGACATTTCACTTTCATAAAATTATACAAACGTGTACAAAAATAATTTCTTAATCTCAAAAATAACTTTTAAGTCTTTAAAAGTTTTATCAAATGGATAATTCTAAATGTACATAATTTGGTTTACCTACTCTCACAAGCACGTGAACCCCGCGTGAATAAAATAATCTCAACATGTGGTCCTCACACCTCTATTGTGAATGTATGTAAAGTATTATATATATATAAAAAATATATATATAGGTACATCTAGCATGGTCCTTACACACTTCTCCCCTTCCCCACGCACCATTATTATTATTATTACTTTTTCAAATAATTGAGCGAAGAAATGGGTTACAGCTTGTACTTGTTACCAAATTGGTATCATTTAACAACGGGAATTCAAGGCGCCATTCACGTTAAGGAAAAAAAGGGCCCCAAATCTATCAAAACAAGATCTTCAGTCAACACGTACTATATCATATAGAAGTTTTTTAAATTACTGTTTGTGGAAAAAGGAAAAAATGAAACATTTGACTTTCACGAAGCTTTGAACACGTTCGGCTAATACAGTACTAAAATAGAAGCTTTCAAGGCCTTTTTGATTCGATCAATTTTCCATGGAAATTTTTTTCATTTTTCACATTTTTCATTGTTTGATTGCAAAAAATTTTCTTGCAATTCGTTCCCCCCATCACGTAACCCATTTTCCTTGGTTTTGTGAAAGACCAATTCCCATGAATTTGGTAGAAATTGGATTTTTCAGTTTTCTTTTTTTTTTTTTTTTTTTTTTGCGATGGAACCAAATTCTATTTACAATTGTAAAAAAATCTATCATTTTAGTTGACAATTTTCATGAAAAATAAAGCCAACGAACACCAAAAGATTCAAAATTTCAACATTTTTTAGGTGAAAAATTATACCAATTAAACACATTTAATTGACAATTCTTAGTAAAACAAGTTTTAGACAATTCAATTTCCTGGAATTCGTTTTCTTTTCATCCAAATTTTATTATTACAATCAAACAGAACATAAGTGTTTTTCAAGTTAAGAATATCCTTTTTAAGTTTTTTTGGCCCTTTTCCTTTAAAAGTAGTGGTCCAGTTACAAAAATCTATCAAGTGTTCATGCTCTCTCTAACTGTTATCGTTCCTTCTATTATAAGCCTCCCATTTGCTACACTTATTTTATTAGAGCTAAGAAAAATCAAGGACCAGTTGACAACTATTGGGGAGCAACAAAATCTTTTAAGAAGGCAAAGTGACTAAACAAGCTAAATAGGTAGGAATGTCAAATGGACTGAGCGACTCGGCTCCTGGGAGGTCGGGCTCGTCAAATGACGAATCCGAGCACGAGCCAAGCAGTGACGAGATCCAACAAGCCAAGGCTCGGCGAGCTCGTCAGCGGCTCGTGGGTCGTGTCCACGAGCCAAAAGTTCAAGAACCCACGAGCCGTGGACTAGTAAAAAATGTGAAGAAAAAGTTTGAAAATTTTCAAAAAAAATAAAAATAATAATAATAATTCAAGCTCGTGGGCTCAGCTCGGGCCATGAGCTCGTGGCTTGTGAACTCACGAGCTCATCCCTTGAACACGAGCCGAGCTCAAACATACCAACCTAACCCAAATTGACTAGTTTCGGTTGATTTTTAAGTTCAATTGGATTGTATCCAATTATGAAAATCAAATTTGAGATCGAGTTAGGTTGGATCTCGGGTTATAAATTAAAATCCAACCCAATCAAACCTAGCCTGATAAATTAAACAATTAATGCTTAAAATAAAAAAACATAAATAAACACAATAGTAAAAACAAGAGAAGGATTTAGAATCTACAAGTATCCATTTTTTTTACATAGACTGGCTCGACATGAATACTATGTATAAATGCAAAGTTCTAACGATGAACTAAAAATTGAGGACAAAATGATGAGATGAATGAATCCCAAAAAAATGTAAAAAATAAAATGCTCCTTAATTTGTAACATATTTATAAATTATTTTTCAGAAAGAGTTCCCCATATAGATTTTAAATAAGGAATGTTGTCAAGTGATTTTAAGTTTAAAACATTGTCCAAATATAACAAAAATTAATCGAATCCAACTTGAATTGGACCCAAACACAAATTGACTAACACAATTCAAACCAACCCAAACTTTATCGATTTTGATTGGGTTTGTTAATTTGATTTTAGATCAAATCGGTAATGTTAACATGAATTTAAGTTTGGTAAAAAATCGATCCAACCCAACACACGTGCAGCTCTGTCTACTGCAAGGAACTTTTAGTGAGAAGAAGTGAGATGGGGGAAAGTATTAGCCTTCTCAAAAGGCTAATTGTTTCATTTTTATTTGTAATTTTCTTCCAAGTTCAATCAATACATCATAATTTCTTTGGTTCTTACATCATCCCTCAATTTATTGCTTGAATCAGTATCAGAGCACGTTAATCCTAGTTGCCCAGAAGAAGACAGAAATAGATGTAGAAGGGAATGGACGTGTTAAGATCAGAGATGCAGTGCTTATTCGATTGAAGCGATCAATGGAACACCTTACACAAAGTATGACAAAGATGCTGCAATCCGTGGAAGATACCAAGAAAACTATGGTAGCTTTAATTTTTTTCGAAGGCAACAATGAACCAAGTACTAGAAAGGAAAGGTTCAAAAGGTTTTGTAGAAGGGGCCCTATTTCCTAGATTTCACCAGGGAACCTTGATGGATTAACGCACACAGGACAGAGGAAAGTGGTCAAAAGGAATAAAAAAAGTCAACACCTAAGGAACAACAGTCACCTCTATCAGAATAAAGATGGAGGAGATTGGCGATGTATTCGAAAGCTTGATATACCTGTATTTAGCGGAAATAATTTAGATGGGTGGTTATACGGTGCAGAACATACTTTGAGGTGAATTGGTTGATAGAAAAAGAGAAGCCAACGATGGTGTGAGTGAGCCTCGATAGTCACATCCTTTTTTGGTCGGGGTGAGGACTCTGTTTAAGAGTTGGAAATGATTTCAACAAAAACTTCTACTGCAGTTTCGACCAACTTAGGAAAGAAGCCTATGTGAGAAGTTTTTGGTCATACATTAGGAATGCACGATGAATGAATTCAGGTTGACATTCGAAGCCTTCATAGCGTTATCGATAGATATTCTAGAATAAGTGTTGGAAATCGCATTTGTATACGAGCTCAAACTAGATATACAGGCTGAAATCTGTTTAAACCATTCAAGTGGGCTAGGCCACATAATAAAAGTGGCACAAAGAGTGGAAGAAAGGAAAATGGTCCTCAAGGTAGCCCAAAAACCATAGGTCCAATATCGACAACAAATCAATAGAAGACAAAAGGGCAAGAAACTTTTCGGACGTGAACCGTGACAGTGGGAAAAAAGCCTTCAATTCAACGTACAATTTTTTTCTTTAAAAGAATAGCCAATGCTGAATGGCATATGAGAAAGGAGAAAGTGAGATGTTACGTTGTGATGAAAAATATATAGTAACGTGCCAATGTAAGAATAGGGAGCTGTGGGTATTGTTATGCAAGAGGAAGATTTGGGCAATGAGGAAAAATAGACAAATGTAAATGAATCGTCTATTGGAAAATGGTAGTGAAATGGGCCAATTTTTGAAACCAAATTTCAGTGGAACCTAGCATATTCACGTTCTACTCCGCAAGATGGTTAACGTGATATATTTATTTATCGAAAATCATTTAGATTGAATGAAATATTTAATGTCAAAGTAACCCACTTGAAACTATAAATTAGTAAAGAATTTAATTTGTCAAACAGTTATCTTACAGAAGAAAGTTATGAAACTTTGATATGATATATATAGTGGAAGTTTGAAAATTGAATTTGTGCCTCAAGAGGTACCAATAGTTTTTGAAAGGGATGAGACATATATCCTATCGAGTTCAGTCATAAGCCCAAATGCGCGCCCCGTCGTCGTCGCTGTCCGTCTGGCCAGCTCGACTCGGCAAAAACACTTGCCCGCATCTGAGTTCGGTCCGAATACGAGTGCGTCCTTGCACTCTATTAATTTTTTGGACAATTTTTTTTTTAATTTTTGGACCAAACTGTAAATAATCAAACTCTTGGATACATAATGAATTTTTTTTTCATTGGCTTATTTTCAAGTAATTTTTTTGTCTGAATTCTGTTAAACAGTCGTCTGTTAACCGACCAAACAGTCAACTGTTAACCGACTCAACAGTCGATCGTTAATCAACTTAACAGACGCAGTATTGAGAAGCTGTTTGTTCAAGTTTTGAAAGATGTCTGAACGATGACGATTTTTTTGGAAGATCTTCGAATGGTCACGAACAAGTCTATAAAAAGCCTGTCCCAATGCCAGAAAAATTACACCATTTTCATTGCAAACATTCTCTGCTTTGAATCTCATTTTCCCTCCATCTCGTTCTGATATTATTTTTGAAGTGAAAACTCTTCGTTACATTCGTTAGAACTCCTGCAGATTGCCGTGCTGCTTTCATATGAGATAAAATTCATTCTATCCTAAAAAATGATGCTACACGCATTTAGCACCGTTAAAGACAGCAAATTCATTTTAAGAAAATATCGTCAAGTCGGTGGGTTCGAATTTAATTTTATGATTCTGTTAGTCGTACTGTTACACTTTACAAAATTACGTTAAGGTAATTCTGTCAGATTGTTTGGAATGAGAAACTTATACTTTAAAAACAATCTTAAAACAAATTTTTTATTCTTGTTTATTCTAGTTCTACTCATTCTTATTGTTTATCTTCTGATTGTATTTCGAAATGACAACTTAAGATATTATATTCACGAATACGACTGAGGAAATACCAGAGAAATTTAATGGGTTAGATTTCAAACGTTGGCAACAGAAAATACTTTTTTATCTAACAACATTAAGTTTGGCGAAATTTCTTAAAGAAGATGCACTTTCATACACCGAGAAAAAAAGTGATTTTGAGAAATTGACTATGGTTGATGCGTGGAAGTATTCTGATATCTTATGTAGAAATTATGGACCGAATGAACTAGACAACACATTATATAATATGTACTACAATACGAAGTATACAAAAGAACTCTGGGAATCTTTGGACACCAAGTACAAAATCGAAGATGTTGGCACGAAGAAATTCATTGTCAGTCGATTTTTAGATTTCAAACTGGTTGACAGCAAGACTCTCATATCCTAAGCTCAAGAACTTCAAATCATATTCAGTGACATCCATGCCGAAGGAATGGAACTAAGAGAATCATTTCAAGTTGCTGCACTGATTGAAAAATTACTGCCTTCATGGAAGGTCTTCAAGAATTATTTAAAACACAAAAGGAAGGAAATGAAACTTCCATACGTATTCTTATTGCGATAACAATATTGAATGGTTTGGATATACATCAAATGGATGTTAAAACAACTTTCTTGAATGATGAATTAGATGAAGAAATTTATATGGAGCAAACCGAAAGATTTGTGGCCTCATAATAAGAAAATAAAGTGTGTTGACTTGTTAAATCACTTTATGAATTATAACAGGCTCTTAAGAAAATGGCATGAAAAATTTGACATGGTTGTAATGTCAAATGATTTCAAAATTAACGAGTGTGACAAATGTGTTTATGTCAAGAACACTCGAAATGGATATATTATGATATATTTATATGTAGATGACATGTTGATTATGGGTAACAATGATACCATAATTCAAACTATAAAAAGAATGCTAACAAGTAAATTTGAAATGAAGGATTTAGGTGTGGTCGATGTTATATTAGGAATTAAAATTTTTAGAAATTTGATGGTCTCATATTGTACATTGAGAAGATCCTTGATAAATTCAAGAAATATGATATTATTCCTACGAAAATATTAGTATGCATCTTGTTTCCAATACTATGACAGTAAGTCTCAATTGGAATACTCTCGTATTATTAGTAGTTTAATGTATGTCACGAGCTGCACTTGACTTGATATTGCTTATTCAATTAGCAGGCTAAGTCGATATGCGAGCAATTCAAGCACTGATCACTATAAGACAATTGTTAGAGTTTTAGGATATTTAAAACATACAAAAACTTAGAATTGCACTATACAAGATATCCATCAGTACTTGAAGGATACTGTGATGCAAATTGAATATCAGTTATTAAAGACTCCAATTCAACATGAAGATATTTTTTTACACTTGGAGGGGCTGCAGTATCATGGAAATATTTAAAACAAACATGTATAGATAGATCAAAAATGGAATCCGAATTCATTGTGTTAGACAAAGCTGGAGAGGAAGTCGAATGGCTACGAAACTTTCTAGAAGATAGTCCATGTTGGATAAAACCCGAGCCTGCTACATTTATCTATTGTAATAGTCAATTAGCAATTGATAGGGCACAGAATGTTATGTACAATGGTAAATCTCAACATATACATTGTAGACACGATATCGTTAAACAATTGCTCTCTATTAGCATTATCTCTATAGATTATGTGAAATCAAAAGAGAATATTTCGGATCCGCTAACTAAAAGTTTAACAAGAGAGCAAGTCGAAAGTTCATCGAAGGGAATGAAATTAAAATCGATAAAATAATCAAAAGTTTCTATGGTAGCAACCCAACCTAGTTGACTGGAAATTTCAAGATGGGACAACCGAACTGTGAAAAAACTTAGTACGCATTGGGGAGATTTTTACTTCTACCCATTTCTATGATGAGCCAGTGTCTAACTGCTGCGAAATAAGTTAAGTTACGCTTTTAATGGTTTATATATCTTGATTTGTTCAAGTTCAGTATAGCAAAATACTCTTTACGGAAATCACATATGTGGGTGAGAAGGGGTTGTTTCTAAGAGAATTAGGTGAAGATGAATTCTCTAAAAACACTTATGAACTAGAGATGTCCAAGGCCAAAATGGACACAACGTGAGAACCATCTGTGTTCGAAGAAAATAGTGTGACTTCTATTGTCTAGATTTACATGAACGGCTGACTGTTCAAAATAACTTGCCACTGATTAGCTAAGTAAATCCGATAGATTTGACTAGGAAAAGTTCAAAGTCTTTGGCTACTTATCTTGATGCAGTTTTCTTTGATTTTACTTTGAAAAAAGCATATCAAATGTTGTTGTTTGGAAAAGGCCGACATATTTCATTTATGTGGGAGATTGTTGGAAAACGGTAGTGAAATATGTCAACTTTGAAGCCAAATTTCAGTGGGACTGGCATCTTAATTAATATGGGACCTAGCATATTCACGATCTACTCTGCAATGTGATTAACGTGGTATATTTATTTGTCAAAACTATTTAGAATTGAATGAAACATTTAATGTCAAAATAACTCGCTTAAAACTATAAATTAGTGAAAAATTTGATTTGTCAAACACTTATCCCACATAGAAAAGTTATGAAACTTTAGTGTAGTTTATATAGTAGAAGTTTGAAAATTGGGTTTAGGCCCCAAGGAATGCCAATAATCTTTGGAAGGGGAGACATATCTTATTTGGTTCGGTCATAAGACCACACGTGCACATTGGTCGGCTCGGCTTGGCAAGAGCACGAGCACATGCCCATGTTCGAGTCCAATTCGAGTGTAGGTACGTCCTTGCACTATATTAACTTTTTGAACAAAATTTATTTGAATTTTGGACCAAATTATAAATAACTAAATTCTTGGGTACTTAATGAAATTTATTTTCATCGGCTTATTTTTTGGTCTAGATGGTCTGTTAAACAGTCATTTGTCCAAATAGTTGATTATTAACCGAATAAATAGTCTACCGTTAATCAATTTAACAGACACAGTATTGAACTAAGCTGTTTGTTCTAGTTTTGAAAGCTGTCTGAACAATAACGACTATTATAGAGGATGTTCGAATAGCCACAAACAAATCTATAAAAAGCCTACTCCACTGCCAGAAAAATGACACCATTTTCATTGCAAGCATTCTCTGCTTTGAATCTCATTCTCCCTCCCTCTTGTTTTGATATTATTTTCAAAGTGAAAACACTTCGTTGCGTTCGTTGGAACTCCTGCAAATTGTTGTACTGCTTCCGTAGGAGACGAAATTCTTTCTATTCGAAATGATTGCTGCACGCCTTTAGCACCGTTGAAGGCAGCAAACCCGTTTTAATGAAATATTGTGAAGTCGGTGGCTTGAATTTAATTTTCTGATCATGTTGATCATACTATTATGGTATACAAGATTACATTAAGGTAATTCTGTTAGATTGTTCTGAAAGAAAAACTTATACCCCAGAAACAACGTTTTTTACTTTTGAAAGTAACAAAGAAAGTGGAGCTATCACTAAGTTTTGTAGTTTGGTTGTCCATTCTAGGTATTATGAAGATTATTGGAGTAGACTGAGCAAAGGATGTAACTGTGTTAGTAGATTGTGGGACAACACATAACATTAAATCCCTCAATCTGATTAAATAACTCGAGTCGTCGGCCACAGCCTCGACCAATTATGGGATGCTTATAGACACATAGATGTCAATTACTTGAAAAGGGATTTGCAAGCAATTGATCTTGGAAATGCAAGGGTTGACGATAGTAGAGAAATTTCTATAATTAGACTTCGGCAATATGGAATTAGTATTTGGTATGCAATAGTTCGAGAGTCTAGGCAATATGGAAGTGAATTGAAAACTCTTGACGACATGTTTTAGAATGGAAAAAAAAAGATAATGAACTTGAAAGTGGATCTGAAGCTTATCCATACCAAGATAACCCTCAAAGCCAAGATCAAGGCATTACAATAGGAGGAGCAACGAGTTCAAGAAGAATGATGAGTTTATCTGCTGTAGCTGAACCGAAATGAGGAGATGAACACATTTATGTAGTGGTACAACAAGTATTATAGTGTCAGCAACATGTTTTGTTACGCCAAAATCATTACCATCGAATAGAGACACGGATAATGCTATCAACATGCAAGTAGGCATTGAACTTGTCAGTGTAAGGCCTTACAAATATCCGTACATTAAGAAAAATAAAATCAAGCAGTTGGTACAGGAAATGTTGGTATCTGAAATCATCCGACCTAGTTCGAGTCCTTTTTCTAGCCCAATATTGTTGGTCAAAAGAAAGATAGTACCTGTTGATTCTGTATTGATTATAACGCCCGAACAAAGCTGTAATCCCTGAAAAATTTAGAATTCCATTCATTGGTGTATTACTGGAGAGCCTTCATGGAGCTACAATTTTCTAAAAGCTGGACTTCAATGTTTGGTTACCATCAAATTAGGGTATGAAAGGAAAACGTGATTAAAACATCATTTCGGACTCATAAGGACATTACAAGTTCATAGTGATGCCTTTTACCCTATCCAATGTATCGAACGCATTCCAATCATTGATAATTAGATATTCCATGAGTATTTAAGGAAGTTCTTTCTATGATATTCTTGTTTACAGTGGAGATATTACGACCTATGAACAAAACCTAGAACTGGTCTTCAATGTGTTAGCCTAACATCAACTTTATGCAAATGTAAAAAAAAATGATGCTTTCCCAGCATCAGAGTGAATATTTAGGCCATTTGATTTTGGAAAAAGGGGTGGCAGCAGACCCGAGTAAAATTGCAATCATGGTACAATGGCCCATTCCTTGCACTGTTATAGAACTACGTAGATTTTTGAGGTTGACATGTTATTTTTGCCATTTGTGGCTAGGTAATGGTGAAATCGTATGGCCTTTCATGCAACTGTTGGAAAATAAGGGGTTGGAGAAGAAACAACAACAAAATTATAAAAGCAAAATTAATAGATCACGAAATACGTCAAGAATGAATTTGAGGTTTGAACACGGAATCGTTGTCCTTAAACTATATTTGCCCCCTCTCGGGATTGAATGAGATGTTTAAGGGTTTTGGCAAACGGTTCGTAGGATTATATCAAGCCTTGTAAAGGATTTAACACCAAAGCACAAGTGCAATCCTCCAAAACTTTAAGAACACAGAGGAAGATCTTGAATATGAATGTAAATCAATAGTTTGATTCAATATGAAATGATATATGGATCTCAAGATATTTTTCAATGATTCTAATAATTTTTGTATTGATCATTCATCACCTATTTATAGGTCTCAATCAATGCATCACGAAATGGTGCCAAAACAAGATGAAAAGTGACAACTTTTAGTCCAAAACGGCTCCCAAGTTTCAAATTGAAAAATTAGCTAACGGTTATTTTTTAACACTATGCGTATGCATAATATAAACCGTGTGTACACATAGTAGAAGCACATTTTAATTCTGATTTTGCCAAAACACATTTCGCGTACGCATAAAATTAAGCCTGTGCATACGCATAGGCAAGAAATCAAATTTTATGTTTTTCAATTTCTTTTGATTATACCAATTCCACAATTGAGCCCAACAATTAGTCCATTATCATTCCATTGATTTTGAACAAATATTCAACAATCCCCCACTTGTTCAAAATCAATACGATCACATATTCAAAAAGACGACACTTATGCATAAGGATTAGATATATTTCGATTTGAATCTAACTATATTGTAATTCAAACAAAGTAAAGTCGGAATTAGAGGTAGCATGGAAGTTTTGAACCAATTATTCCTTGTGATAATACCGATAAGAACACACATATAAGTATCACGTGTTCTCAAGTTCCTCAACTCGCTTAGCACTTTTATGGCCTTGCGCTCATCCTATTCAACAAATTTTTAAGAGAGGAACTTGGACTCTCTATTGAGGCGCACCACCTCGAAGTTAATATAGGTGAAGTTCTTTTAGTACCTTTGTTACTTTTAGAGGTACTTGTGTTTTAGCACTGAACTTCATTAAGAGCTTTAAGCTCAACCCTCACTTCAGTAACAACCAGCATTATTTAATTAGGATAGGATCATTGCAGATTTAAATAATACTGTAACTATCCACATATCGAATGACTTATTGTTATCCTTTGAACCTGTGGATTATCTTTTGAGTAATGACAGGTAGGGTTGCCTTCATTGGTGGACCTTTTTAATTAAGGAGTTTCAACCCTATCCTACTCAAAGTAGACGCCATTAAATCTCTATTTAGTGCTTTAGTTAAAGGATCCGCTAAATTCTTAATTGACCTTACATAATTTAGGAAAAGTATTCCATCTTCGATTAATTTCCTTATATAGTTATGTCTCATACTCATATGTCTAGACTTTCCATTGTATACCTCGTTATATGCCTTTGCTAACGTGGCTTGACTATCACACGTGATAGTTATTGAAGAGATATTCTTCGATCTCAAAGGTATCTCATATAAGAGATCCTTAAGCCACTCAACCTCTTTCTCGATATCCGATAAAGCTACAAATTCAGATTTTATGGTCGAGTGTGTTATACATGTTTGTTTCTTTGATTTCCAAGAAACGGCACCTCCTCCAAGAGTGAATACCCAACCCAAAGTGGATTTACTTTCACCCGTGTTAGATATCCAACTAGTATCGATATATCCTTCCAATATCGCCGGGAATTTAGTATATTGTAGGCCCAAGTTCTTGGTTTTCTTTAAGTATCCAAGAACTCTCACAATAGCCTTCCAATAATCATTATTCGGATTGTTAGTAAACCTACTAAGTTTACTTGTTGCATAAGCTATATCCGGTCTTGTGCATTGAACAGCATACATAAGACTCCCTATAACACTTGAATATTTCAATTGAGCAATCGCCCTTCTATCATTGTTTATTAGTTTTGAACTTGGATCAATCGAGGTACTACATTCCTTTATTTTCAAATGTTTGAACTTATATATCACATTCTCAATATAATGTGATTGACTTAGATAGTAACCCCCACTAGTCTTTGTGATTTTGATACCTAAAATGGTATCCACTTGTCCAAGATCCTTCATTTTGAATGTGGAAAAAAGAAACTTTTTGGTTTCTTCTATTCCGTCCATGTGATTACTCATAATCAACATGTCGTCAACATACAAGCATATAAATGTCACATAATCATCACAAACTTTAGAATATAAACATTTATCAACGCTATTATATTTAAACTAGAATGATATTATTGCTAAGTCAAATTTCTCATACCATTTCTTTGGTGCTTGCTTCAGACCATATAAAGATTTCACCAACTTGCACACTTTATGTTCATTTTCAGGTAGGGCAAACCCTTCGGGTTGTTCCATATAGACCTCCTCATCGAGATCTCCATTTAGGAATGCCGTCTTGACATCCATTTGATGAACATGCAAGTCATATATTGAAGCCAAAACGAATAATATCCTAATTGATGTTATTCTAGCTACCGGTGCATAAGTATCAAAATAGTCGATTCATTCCTTTTGTCGATATCCTTTGGCTACTAATCTAGCCTTGAAGGTATTTAAGGATCCATCAACATTGTATTTTCTCCTAAATACCCATTTGCATCCAATAGGCTTGGATCCCAGTGGTAAATCAACAAGTTCCTAAGTATTATTGGATATTATCGAATCCATTTTGTCCATAATTGCATCTTTCCAAAAGGTGCTATCACGAGAAGCCATCGTAGCTTCTTTATAAGTCTTAGGGTCGGTTTCTACTTGTAGAACAAAAGGAATTGTTATCACAACATTCAACTCATTTCCCTCTACTAAGTAAAAGGAGATAAGTTGAGAATTGATTTCATTCGATCCCAAAGATTTCTCAACTCGAATTCTCTTGCTTCTTCGTGGTTTACTAGATTTATCAACATCCTTAGAAGATATTTCATCATGTGTTCCACTTGAGCTAGAGATATTTTCAAGATTTTTCCTCAATTCATTATCCGAGAATAACAAATCCTCAAAGAACTCCACATCGTTGGATTCGATAATCACATTGGACTCCAAATTTAGTAATCTATAAGATTTGTTATTGTTTGCATTACCAACAAAGGCACATTTAATGCCTCTTGGATCCAATTTGGTCCTATTAGGATTCGTGTTCTTGCAATAGGCAAGACACCCCCACACTTTAAAGTATCAAATGTTCGATTTTCTTCCTTTCCACAATTTATAAGGAGAAACCTTCGTATATTTTGAAGAAATCCTATTAAGTATTCTACATGCACTTAATAAAGTTTCACCCACAAGTTAAATGTCAACTTAGCATGAATAAGCATGGCATTTATCATTTCTACAAATGTTCTATTTTTTCTTTCAGCCAAGCCGTTTTGTTCGGGTGTCTTAGGTGTAGAACATTGATGAATAATTTCATGTTGTTCACAAAACAAATTAAAATCATTGGAAAAGTATTCACCGCCTCTATCACTCTTTAAAATTTTAATTTTCTTTCCTCGATAATTTTCAACCTTATTCGTGTATGTCTTAAACATGTCAAAGGTTTCACTTTTATGTTTTATCAAATAAACATAAGTATATCTAAAAAAGTCATTTATAAAAGTTATGAAATATTTTTTTCCACCTCTAGTTAACATACCATTAAGTTCACATATATCAGTATGAATTAATTCTAAAATACTAAAGGTTCTCTTAACACTTTGATATGATTTTTTAATCATTTTAGATTCTACACATATTTTGCATTTATATTTATCATTTTCATCATATGAGATCAAGTCATATTTTTTCATGCATTTCATTGCATTTCTACCAACATGACTTAATTTAGCATGCCATAATGAAAATAAATTCTCAACATAAGCAAAATTACTTTTATTCATTTCATTGTCAACGGTACATAATTTGACAATTTCTTCATACGAATAGCATTTTCAAACAAATTTCCCATTAAGGGATAATATAAGTTTGCCGGACTCAGAAATACATTTAATGCCCGGTTTTCCCAAGAGATTGTCACTAACTAGGTTCCTATTCATATCCGGAACATGTAGTACATTAGTTAGAGTAACGATTTTTTCGGAAGTGAAGATAATGTCTACATTTCCTTTTCCAAACACCTTAGACTGCATCTCGTTACCCATTTGAATCTCTTGTTCTCCATCCACTTCTTGATAAGTTTTGAACAAAGATTTATCATATGATACATGTACCGTAGCACAAGTATCATACCACCACCCGGGAACATTTCCTTTGATTGAGTTTACTTCACTTATGGTGGCCACAATTTTGTCATCTTGGATGGAATTCACTTTGGTCTCGAAGTTGTTTTATTTTCAGTGCCTACAATCCTTAGTATAGTGACCAGATTTTCCACATATAAAACAACCTCATTTTGTCTTCTTCTTGTACTTGTTAAAGTTCCTAGAAGGCTTCCTTTTGTTGGATTTTGCCGAAGATTCTATTTTTTCCACAACATTTGCTTTAGAAGAGCCCTCATGAGAATTTTCAGTTTTATCACGTATTCTTGACTCCTCTTCGATTCGAAGATACTTTTGTAATTGTTCCAAAAAATAATATTCGAAACTATGCATGATCTTCTTCCGGTATCCTTTCCAAGTTCCGGGAAGTTTGACAATTATAGCCCCCACTTGAAAGGTCTCCGGTATATCAATTTTTACCGCCTTTAATTTGTTGACAATCACTTGCAACTCATGCACTTGGGAAAGAAGAGAGATATTTTCTAAGAATTTAAAATCAAAATACTTAGAAATCAAAAATTTCTTTGTACCTTCTTCTTCCGCCTTGTACTTACTTTCCAATGCTTCCCAGATTTCTTTCGTCGAAGTTGTATTGGTGTATAGATCATACAAACAATCCGACAATACATTCAAGATGTGGCCACGGCAAATCAATTCATCTTCTTGGCATTTTTGTCTCTCGATCTTGATTGCTTAGGATTCTCCATTCGTTGGTTCTGCCAAAGGCACCAAATCTGGATCAAGAATCTAAAGAATCTTGAACGCCGTTAGGAGGAATTTCAACTTGTCTTGCCACCACGTGAAGTTTGTCCTCAAAACGATCCAATCTAACAAGATCTTGATTCATGAGTTTGATGGTTGCCATAGTTGTATCATTCTCCATCGCAAAATATAGTTTGAGATTGTTGAAAAATAAGGGATTGAAGAAGAAACAACAACAAAATTATAGAAACAAAATGAATAGATCACGAAATATGTCAAGAATGAATTTGAGGCTTGAACACGAAATCGTTGTCCTCAAACTATATTTGCCCCCTCTCGGGATTTAATGAGATGCTTAAGGATTTTGGCAAACGGTTTGTAGGATTATATCAAGCTTTGTAAAGGATTTAACACCAAAGCACAAGTGCAATCCTCCAAAACTTTAAAAATACAAAGGAAGATCTTGAAATGAATGTAAATCAATAGTTTGATTCAATATGAAATGATATATGAATCTCAAGATGATTTTCAATGATTCTAATAATGTTTGTATTGATCATTCATCACCTATTTATAGGTCTCAATCAATGCATCACGAAATGATGTCAAAACAAGATGAAAAGTGACAACTTTTAGTCCAAAACGGCTCCCAAGTTTCAAATTGAAAAATTAGCCAACGGCTATTTTTTAACACTATGCGTACGCATAGTATAAACCGTGTTATGCATAGTAGAAGCAAAATTTAATTCTGATTTTGTCAAAACACATCTCGCGTACGCACAAAATTAAGCCTGTGCGTACGCATAGGCAAAAAATCAAATTTTACATTTTTCAATTTCTTTTGATTCTACCAATTCCACAATTGAGCCCAACAATTAGTCAATTATCATTCCATTGATTTTGAACAAATATTCAATAGTAACAACTTGAGAAGCATGCCTTTACGTAGACTTTGGGAGCTAATGCAGCATTCTAACAGCTGAAAAAGAGCAATGATTGCCATGCCCATATTAGCTCTTTTCCCAATCTATTGTAATCTAGTCGGATACATCTAGTTATGGGCTGGGAACAATACTTATGCAAAACCAATAGTCCATTACTTATTCTAGCCATGTTTTGTTAGCTAAAACTCATCTTAAGTTGGTATATGAGAGAGAATTAATGGCAATTGTTCAAGTTATCCAAAAATGGAGACATTATGTTTTTGAACGCAAGTACATATTATGCATTGACCAACGAAGCCTTTAATATCTATTGGAGTATTGAGTAGTTCAAGGCGAGTTCCAAAAGTCGGTAACCAAGCAGTTAGGCTATGAAGTTGAGATCTAATACCAATTGGGAATGGAGAATAAGGTTGCTGATTCTTTTACACTCATTTTTCGATTGAGTTGTCAATCCTCAAAATTTGGATCTAGAGTTGTCAACGGATTGGATTTTGATCCGAATTCGATCAAAATTCAATGAAATTAACGGGAGGTGGATTTATGGTCTTAGTCCGATAACCCGATTAAAATCTGAATCCGATAATCTATTAACTGAATTGAGCAAATATGGATATAGTTCTATCCGATCCTATAACAACACGATCCCTTTTTTTTTTTTTTATAAAAATATAATATATTTTATAATAATATTAACCGATCCGATAACAACCTAAGCACGCTTTTTAATTGCTAAATGATTGGAAAATGCACAGGAATCCAAAGAGAAGCTTTGAAAATTGAAACTGACCTTCAAAATTCACTACGTTAAAGTCAAACATATAAATAGACCTTTCAAGAATCAAAACAAAATTCTCAAAAATTCCTTTCTCCTCCAGATCCAACACTCACTTCTGTACTTCCTAGAGTCTCAATTTTTTTATTTTTTTCACTCATCTCCATTTTATTTGCAGTAAGCCAGTAACAATCACCTCTTTGCCTACTTTTTCTAGTGATTTTAGTGGGTTTGTGTTTTTGTAGGTGTGCTTCATGCTTCTTAATGGGTTCTTTTTTGTTTTTAGGCTTGGGCAAAAAAATCAAAAAATTGATTAAACCAATCAAACCGAACCGGTTTGGGTTGGTGCAACACAGTAATTGATTTGGTTTGGTTTTCTTTTAAACAAAACTACAGTGGGTCGATTTAGTCATGGTTTGAAATCTTGAATCGTTTGTTAATCAAACCAACCCAGCACTTATGTGTTTACCTTTCTTTTTTTTTTCTTTTTTTTTTATAAGAATAATAAAAATTAAAATATAAACTCTAATTTCATAAATATGAGTGAATTACTCAAATGATCATTGAATTTTACAAAAAAATTTCATGGGGTCACTGAACTTTAAAAATTACCCAATTCATTACTGAACTTTGCAAAAGGTTCAAAGGGGATCACCGAACTTTAAAAATCATCATATTCATTACTGAACTTTGCAAAAGGTTTTTCAGTGGTCACTAAATTTAGTGACCCTTGGAAAATCTTGTGTAAAATTCAGTGATGAATTATGTGATTTTTAAAGTTCGTTGACCTCATGGAATCCTTTTGCAAAAATTCAGTGATGAATTGAATGATTTTTAAAGTTGGGTGACCCCCGTGAAAACCTTTTACAAAGTTCAGTGACCATTTTGATAATTCTCTCAATAAATATGCATTGATTCCCTCCAATCTATGATGTTATTGGTAAGTAATAGCACTGAAAATGTTCTTTCACAAGCTTATTATGTTATACTTACCATTTTTTCCATATCCAGCCGATTATATTACATAATACATAAAAAAGCAATAAAATTTTTAAGTTTTCTGCTGATCCATCTCTATTAATATGATTTTATTTGTTAATCAATAGTTTTTATAATATAAAATTATTTGGTTATTTTAGTTCTTGTAATTTAAGTGCGTCTAAAATTCGGACAATTTCTTTTAAAAAAATTAATTTGGACTAAAGAGTTAGAGTGGATTGGTTTGGTAGAAAATTTGGCCAAACTGACTAATTTGGTTTTGATTTTGGGTTGAAGTCGAAATTGACCTAAATCAAACCACGTCCAGACCTATTTTTTTAAATTGACAATTTGCTTAGGTAAGTTCTGCAATTACACAAGGCATCATTTATTCGTAATTTCTTTGCAATTAGAAAGTCGTTGATTTGGTGGTGTATTTGACTAAAAATTAACAAATTGTAATTTACACCATTTCTTTTTTTAAGATGTTATTGGGGATGTATGATTACTTAGAACACATTGAAAAGATATTCGCTGTGTATTTGTTTATTTTAAATATTTTATTTAGTTTTTTTTTTTTCAAATTCGATGATTATTTAATTATGTTATTATTAACTATTTCACTTTTAAATCCTTGTGATATTGTAAAACTCATAACACTGTATCTAAATTTCTAAATTATTTGGTTAGATATAGATTTTCTCTAGCTGCCTTGATAAATTTTTCTCTCATTTTTTTTTTTTTTTTTGTTATTAACTCTCTTGGTAAATCGAAAATATTTCTATACAATGTAAGGCTAAATCGTTAATTTTTAAAATTATTTTTGTGATCACTCCATTTAAACAAAACAGATATTTCAATTTAGGGCCTGTTTGGGCCCGATTTTTTAACCCAAAAAATTGATTTTTTGACCGTTATTTCACTATTTCAGCCGTCATATTTGACTTCTTCTCTCACAGGTGGACCTCACTTTTCTCCTAACGGTCAAAAAATCAATTCTTAAAATCACTCCCAAACAGACTCTTAATTAGTGCTAACTGCTATGTTGTCAATTGGTGCTCATCAATGGTCTATGTGACAATCAGATTCTATACTTTACTATCCAATGAAGTTATGATATATTTTCATTTATTGGACTATGACGCGATGTCATCTAGACTTGTAATAGGGACATGCAAATAACATCATTTTTCCTTTTTTTTCCTTATATGTTCTGAAACTCTTTTACTTCCTCTATACCAATTATTCATTATTGAATGAGAATTACAGATTTTGTCAAATTTTCAATTAGTATCTCCTTGCATTGTTGCATTCTTTCCCAATTTTCTCATTTCAATCTCGATTTTAAGACTTCTCAGATATGCACAATGGTTGACAAAGCTGGCATTGAAGCGGAGAAAAAAGATGATGCTTGGAATGTTATACAACTTGAAGATTGACCTCCACATTCTCCTAAGAGACGAAAATTGACATCCAAGGTATGGAATCATTTTGTAAAATTTA
This sequence comes from Olea europaea var. sylvestris, assembly GCF_002742605.1. Taxonomy (NCBI): domain Eukaryota; kingdom Viridiplantae; phylum Streptophyta; class Magnoliopsida; order Lamiales; family Oleaceae; genus Olea; species Olea europaea. The sequence continues at coordinate 4,178,200 of NC_036256.1, read as the reverse complement.
AAGGGCCAAAAGGAAATGAGGTTGCATAGTGCAAGCATTATCATAAAGAATTTGTGGGAGAGAGTGGTAAAGGAACTAGCTACAAAAAGAATCACTTGAAAAGATGTGATGGGAAAGATAGTAGGGACATTGGTCAACAAATGCTATCTATCTCCAAAACTTCTTCAGAGGCTGCTGTCATAGTTAAAAATCATAAGTTTAACCAATGGAAAAATATGATGGATTTTGCTAAGATGGCTATCATGCATAATTATCCTTTCAATATGGCTGAACATGAATATTTTGAGATCTTTTATAATGGTTTGCAACCAATGTTTAAGCATGTGTCAAGAAATACAGTGAGGTCTGATGTACTTGAAGTTTACAAAAGTGAGAGAAGAAGAAGTTATACAACCACTTGGAGAAACTTCCAGGTAGAATCACTCTAACTATTGATCTTTGGACATCTCATCATCAAGTTATTGGTTATATATGCTTGACATCTCGTTTTATTAATAATGATTAGGAATTGAAAAAAAAAATGGTTATAGATGTATTGAATATCCTCATGATGCAGAAACACTTTTAAGATACGTCACTGACATGATTTTGGATTGGAATTTGGAGAAAAAATTGTTCACCATGGTGGTTGACAATGCTTTCATCAATGATGTGATGGTAAGAAGCTTGAAAAGATAGCTTTGTAATGGTAAGAAGCTTGAAAAGATAGCTTTGTGACAAGTCTGCAATACATTTGGAAGGTAAGATATTTCATGTGAATTGTAGTGCTCATATTGCAAGATGGGTTAAAAGTAATTGGAGAGTTTATTCGTAAGGTTAGAGAAACTGTGAAGTATTTGAAAATATTTCCATATGCAACACAGAAATTTACTCATGCAAAAAATCAACTTAAGTTGAAAGATAAGAAGAAGGTGAAGATGGATTCTTCTACTAGGTGCATTCTAAACTTTATCCAAGTGATGAAGAATGGAAAATTCATAAAGTTCTATGTGATTGCTTAAGAATATTTTATGATGCAACAACTCATTTTTCTGATTCTCATTTTCCCACATCAAATGTATTTTTTCTTGATGTTTGTAATATTCAACTACATTTATCTAAGTGGCAAAGTAGTGAGCATAGCTTTTTGTGTATGATGGCTTGTCTAATGAAACTGAAGTTCGTTAAATTTTGGGAGGAGTGTTGTTTGGTATTAGCAATTGCTGTTGTTGTTTATCCAAGATTTAAAATGGATTTAGTTGAATATTATTATGTTAAGCTCAATGGTGTAGATGCTCATACATATGTTAAAGAGCTCGTAAGGCAATATTTTACCTTTTCAATGAGTATGATGATACTTCATGTCAATCTCAAGTGAAAGTGAAAGCGAAAGTTAAGTCAAGAACTTGGTTCTAATAGTGATCAAGGAATGGGGGCTTCTCTAGATGACCAGTTGAGTGGGTTTGATTCTTGGTCAACACAATCTTGATCTTTTAATTTGTCATGTTCTTCTAAAAAGTCAGAGTTAGAGAAGTACTTGGATGAGTCATTATTTCCAAGAACTGAAAATTTTAAAGTTTTGAATTGGTGAAAGTTTACTAGTGCTAAATTCCCTACCCTTGGAAAAAGTTACTCTTGACATATGAGTTGTTCCTATAAGTATTATGTCCTAGGTTTAATCAACTTTGGACATAAATACTTTTATATATAATTAATGCAATTAAATAGCAGATCTATTATTTAATTAATAGACAATTAAATAAATAATAGAGTCCGTAGATTCAAATATTTGTAATTTGTTAATCACAAGGTAGTTGTGATTGTGAGATACAAATTACATCTGATTGAATCTTAAATCATCCGTGGTCGTAAGTAATAACGAGATACGAATATCGTTATTACGGATAGACCATCACGTGTGGCATTTCTTACTTGTGAAGTAAGTAGCTGATCTCACAAGTTAAAGTGTGGTGACACTTAAATGAACACGTGGATGTTTTGTTATAGAACAAAACATTGGAGACCCGTCGAGAGATTTCACATGGATAACTATCTGAGTGTCAGTGGTTAATCTCTAACGTTCGGTAGTGGAATTGGTCCTTTGACTTGAGGTCGTCATGGTACCTTATATGAGGACAGTCATACTTTGGCGGTGTTGGATGTTGCTCTGAAAATGGCCGCTAATACGACATCGTTCGGGTGCGTCAAGAATCGTATGAAGGTTGTGATTGATCAATAAATGATTCGTCACTCTTAGATAGTAGGAGATTATGATCTGCGTTTCATTCAATTAAGTCAATGAAGAAATCCTTGGCCAAGGTGTGCTCATAAGTCGAAAATGAGTTTTCGATTTATATTGACTTAATAGTGGAGTGAAAGATATGATCGATGATCGAGATTGACACAATTCCATATCTCGTAATTGATCGGATCATATTGACGAAGGGATTATAGTTTCACGGTAAACGAACGAATTTGGTTTTGTCATACCACGTGACATTTCCCGTCATATGTATTGCCCTGACACATTGCTAGATATCAATCAAGGACGGCGAGTGTGAATTGACGATAAATTAAAAGGGTATTTTAATTTATCAATTTTGATTAGATCAAAATAATATTTCATGTCGTTAGGCATCGTGGTTGGGAACCTAATGGGTCACACACAAAAGAGAATTGGAAGATTGAAAATTGCCAATTTGTTAATTTAACAATCGTTAGATAAATTAATTAATTGGATTTGTTATTTATATTCCCGAATTAATTAATTGGATTAATTAATTCACGGACCGGGTTTAATTAATTGGATTAATTAAATATTGGATCGGATCGGGTCGAGTCGAGTCCGTTTGGGTTTATATAAATACATAGCTAGGGTTTGAGGTTCATATGGTTTTCATTATTCTTGCTGGCACAAGAGAAAACCCTAGAAGCTGCAATCTTATTTTCTGTGTGGATCACCGTTGGAGGCTGGACAATTGGACAGCTGTGGTGACGAATCAAGGTTGATGGAACGAAAAGAAAAGCAAAAGGATTGCAGAATTCTTTAAAGGTACAATCCTTATCACAATTTCTATCTAAACACAAAGGCGATTCTTGGTGGGAATTGAAAATTATTTTAAATTCCGCTGTGCATGTATAAGTAGATTCCCAACAGTTCCAGCAACAACTATTGCATACGAGGCTGCATTTAGTGTGGGAGGAAGAGCAATTGATGATTTTCGTGCTTCATTGCTTTTGGAAACTGTAGAGTCTTTGGTGATTGACTTCCCTCTCGGAAAAAAAAAAAAAAAAGGAAAAAGAGAAAGTATGATGATTATTGAGTTTGATTATTATTATTACTATTATTATTATTTTTGAGTAGCTATATATTATTATTTAACCCTCACAAGTACTTAATTTGTCATGTTCTTGTAGAACTCAACATGAATGCAAGGCCCCCACAAAACCAAAAATAATGTTTCTTAAAGATTGAAGCTCATGTAAGTTTTACTTATAAATCTATGTTTTTAACTTCTTGAAATGATATTTTTCTGTACGCCCTTTATTCTTAAACATCTTTTTTTGTATGTGTGGTGGAATGGTGGGTGATATGATATGGAGAAAGAGTCAAAACTTTTGAACTTGTGCTTTTTCCTTTTTATGCTTTCTCCAAAACATTTGTTGGATATGTATTCATTGCAATATGCATATTTTGGTTCGTTTTAACTTGGTATTATCATGTGGATTTTTCTTAGACATGCCAATTGCCAACATGTTGATATGGTTATTTCCTTATAAAAACGAATATGTGTAAAAATTTTGGATCGGATATTCGAATATGAATTTAAAAATTAAATATCCGTCAGATTATCAGATCATATTAGATTCGTGAATTATTCTTATCCGATCGGATATGGAAAGATCATGTCCATATCCGATCCATTGACAACCTTATTTAGACCAATTGGATGCAGATCCTTCGCTTTCTAAACTTAGAAAGGGGTACAAGAGGACTCAGATTCACACCTCGGTAATTGATTACAACAGTTCAGATTGCTCTACAAGGGGAGTCTAGTAATCCAGCACTCTTCTTCAGTAATTTTGACGCTACTCCGTGAGTTCCATAGTAGCACTTTAGGGTGCATTCGGTTTCATGCTTACTTATAAACACTTTACATGCGATCCATATTAGACCGACTCAAAGAAAGACAAAGAGATTCTTTGAGGAATGTCTAGTGCATTAGCAAAACAAGAATCTCACGTTGTTCCCGACTGGTCTACTACAGACTTTGCCTATTCCTCTACTGATATGGAAAGGTGTTTCAATGGATTTTATCAAGGGGCTTCCAAAGTTTGGGAAATATGATCCAATCCTAGTGATTGTTGATCCTTTAAGCAAATGTGCCCACTTCTGCCACTCAAACATCCATTCACAGCTTCTGGTGGCGTTGGAATTTTTGTCAGGAAAGTAAAACTTCATGGAATTCCCCCTTGATAATATCAGACCCCCTACAAAGTTTTTCTTAGCCATTTTTGGATGGAGATCTTTCAACTCCTGAGCATTTTTTTGGTCGAAGCACAACATATCTCCCACAAATTGATGGCCAAACAAATGTTGTGAATCGCTATGTTAGGACTTATTATCGATGTTTTGCATACAAAAAGCATCACAATGGTACACTTGGCTGACTTCGGCAGAATATTAGTTCAACACCACCTTCCATGCGTTGACAAACTCCATACCTTTTCGTGCTGCTTATGGCCACGACCCTCTTCTATTAATACACTATGGCATTTAATCTACAATGGTATAAGTAGTAGAGCAACAATTGTGAGATCGAGATGCAATCATAGATGAGCTGAAGTCACATCTCTTGATGGCTCAAAATAAAATGAAGGTGACTTTCAATCAACACCGTTGACACATCTACTTCAAGGAAGGTAATTCGGTATATGTGAAACTCCCCCTTATCACCTCCGCTCCCTGGCTAAGAAACCTAAAGACAAGCTCAATTCTCGTTTGGTCAATTCACGGTATGAATGTATAGGTTCAATTGCCTACAGTCTAGAGCTTCTTCCTACAACTTCAATTCACCTAGTATTTCACGTGCCACAATTACAGAAAGTATTAGGGTCTGTCATAACTTGTCAACAGCTTCCTCCACACCTCGATGCCAATTTAGAATATATTGTTGAACTGATGCAAGTCCTCTGTGTGTGTCCGTCTCCTACAAGGCGAACCCCAAGGCATGAAGTCTTAATTAAATAGAAGGAAGCCATCCCAGCCTGAGCGAATTGGGTCTTTGCATTAACTCAAAAGGATAAAGGACTGCCCAACTTTGAAGCTTCTTGAGAACTAGCGGCATCAAACCTTCAAACACTTCCCTGATTTCCACCTTGAGGACAAGGTGTCTTGATAATGATAAGCCTCACATTCGATATATTTATTCTAGAAGATCCAAGGAGAACTGATGGGCTAACTGGCAGCTGTTGAGGAGCAACAATATCTGTTATAAAGGCAATGTAGCGACTGAAAAAAAAAATTAAAAAATGTTGTGTTTCGTTTTAAAATAAAATTTTCTTGTAGAACTCGAATATATTTTGGGTTGTATTATTACGTCGCTACGATCCTTCTTTAAGAATTAAAATTAAAGCATTGATCACGATAGTAAGGTTTCGTATACTGGTTTTTCAAAAAAATAAATAAAATAAAATTACAAGGTGTCGGAATTTCTCTTAAACGATAAATCTATTTTTATTTTGATTGCGATACATTATTTTGACGACACACTTTATATTAATTGTATTTCTATTAAGTTCATAAAATTTAGATTATATAACCAGTTACATAGTGCCATAACCATCAAACGTTGCATCGGACGTTCAATAAAAATCAAGATGGAAGTCGAGCATTTACGACAAATCATTCAAGACAAAGAACTTCTATAGTTGAAATATCAACGACATTAGATTAGATATTTGTATTCACAAGTAAAGGTGCAATGCTTCAATCTTTATTAGTTAATTATTGAATGCTCAACGAATAAGTTTTTATGCACGAAAATTTATTTCGTAAAAATACTTGCATAAAAATTATATTTCAAAATGTAAGAATTTTAATTTGATATTCAAATTTAGAAAACGTTTTATAATATCATTTACCTTGAAAAACAAAGTTAAAAAGCCCTTTAAAAACCTAGATTTTTCATAATATTTAAGAAGGAAAAATCAGTGAAAAATTTGCAAATGCTGATGTCCAGTTGGGCCATGCGGACACCTACTCGTCCAATGATCACTATTTTAAACGTTTTGAATTCTGACGCACAACGGCTACTTTGATTGTTTGGTTCAGAAAGTAGATGTCCGGTTGCTTGTCTGACTACCTAAAATTTTTGGCGTTTTGAACTCTATAAATACTATCGCACTTTGCATTCATTGCAACACTTTTGAGAATATTTAAGTGAATATTCTTGAGCTAAATTATATTAACATTACGTCTTATTTATCTTTATCAAATTATTTTTACTTTGAAAAACTTTTGATTAAATCAATTTTTGAAACATCTTTCTCATCAAAGTTTCTCACATAACACTTGAGCTTTATTCATTGCTATTTATTAAAATGTAAGACTATTTCTCTCTTTGTACTTAATTTTGATTATATCATATATTAAGAGTGAAATTTCAAATTGTAAAATCATTTCTCTTTAAATTTGTAGGTTATATTGAGGTCCTAAAAAACTCAATATTGTATTGGTGTTCCTGTGTTCTTTGTTTGCAAGTCACCTGAAGCATTGCAAGGGTTTGAATTGCACCTTAAGCCAATCAAATTTAATGAAAATGTCTTGTTCATGACGAAAAACTTGGTAACGGAAAACATAGATCATTGTTTGGGATCAAACCTCCACAATTACATTGTTTATACACTCTCTTTCCTTCTACTTATTGCTTTCATACTTGTGTATTTTTTTATTGACTTATTCATTCTCAACTTGCTTAAGCCCCTGTTTGACAACCATTATAATGAAGAATTTGGGTAAAATATATTTCGGAATTGTAATTTTTGGGAGAATGTGTAATTAAAAAGGAGTGAAAAGTTTTTGATTTACATGTAATATTATTTTATTGAATAATGTGTGGATGAAAAGAAAGAGATAGAAAAATGTATTAAAATTATATAGGGAATCAAATAAGTTGTAAATTTGGATTAATTTTCGAATTTTTTTTTTCTAAAAAATCAATTCACCCCCTATTGATTAGCCATTCTTGGACTTTTAGATTGTTGCTGGGAATATTTAATGTAAAAGTGAGACAGGGAAGAGCACTAGCCCTCTCAAAAGGCTAATTGTTGCTTTCTTTATCTGTAATTTTCTTTCATGATCAATTGAAAATATCACTATTTCTCTGGTTCTTACATCATTCTTCAATTTACAGCTTGAATGCTATCAAATATTAGATCATTTTATTTTTGTTCAATTTGACGAGGTTTTTTTGTTTTTTTTGTTTTTTTAACAAGACAGCTATACACTCGTTGAGACAAGATTTATAAATTGAGCATATTTGGAGTGGTTCACTCTCCTTTCTCATGCTTATGAGCATTAAGTAAGTGACTTGGAGCAATTAAGGACAGATTTATATAGCCTTTGAAAAGTAAAAAAATTGTCTCTATGATCAATAAGTTACTTTTGAACACATTTGATAATTTTCTAGAAGTTCTTTTCGGGAAAACTTTTCTACAAAAAGTAGAAGCAAGAACAAAAGTCCTATGATTGATAGCACAAGTTAAACGATCATGTTACCGGAACATTAAATTTGACATAATGTCACGTGACATTCTATCATTGGATAATTCTAAATATAGTCGATTTTTTCATTCAATCACTTTCTTCCACATGCAATTATATCAAGCTTTCTATCAAAATCTTTTGTCGAAGTAGGTTTATCCCAAGTTAAACGGGTAGCTACGTGCCTAAATGATATTAATGCCTTGTTTGAGTCACATTTAAAAAAAAAAAAATACATTCTTCAAAGTGATTTAACATCATTTTAACCACACATTCTTCAATAAAATAATATTACTCGCAAATCTAAAATTTTTCCTTATTTTTTAACCACACATTTTCCATCTACACTATTTAAAAATGCATTTTCATTCCAATAATGTGACTCAAACAAGGGCTAAGTAGCCGTCTAGATATCAATAAAGTAGCATCAAGTGATTAGAAATCTTAAAGTAAAAGAAATATGATGTACGTGACACTTAGACTGAAACATACCTAGTAGATCTCTTCAATGGCTTTTTACGAGCACTGGCCGTGCCTCTGGTTTCTTCTACTAAATTCATACTGCCACAATAAGTCACATTTTGATTACTTTTGCCGAAGAAACCATACAAGAAGCACAACCAAAGTTTTCTCTATCCTTTACCTCGGTAAAGAGCTGGTTATATCTAATTTAATGCCTCAAACGTTAAATTGATAATCTGAAACAAAAGGGGAAGTCCTGTACAAACCTAAACCAAACATTCAAATTTTTGTTCACCATTGAAACTCAATGTAAACAACACGAATGATCTATGGAGAAAGACTCATTAGCTATACAGGTTCACTAAAATGGAGACTGCTTTACATTTGCATACACTGCAAATGAAAACAAATTTGAAATACAACCTTGATTATATGTATTTGCAATCTTAACATACATTTCCAGATAAGCTAAAGAATGTCGTGACAAGGAAATGTTAATTACCAAATGGAATTCAGGACTTCTAAAGGATGGGTTTCTACTCAAAAGCTCGAACAAAGCTTTCCACACGAGAATGCTGAAATATTTCAGCTACTTTCTGATACGAACTAAATCAGTATGTCTCCATGGTGCAGCGCGAGGAGAAACATGTCTCCGGTACTTGAAAGCGCCAACGAGATTCATTTGAGTACTTAAAAAAGTACCTATGGCTTCAAGAATGCTCTTGAAGAAGGATATTTCATGAAACTGCAGTGCCAGTTTGATTAAGAAGCAAAAGAAATCTATGAATCCTGCCATTGGTTTGTGCGCCTCGCTTATGATGCATGGTGAATCATGTTGCAGTAATAGTTATCTTTGGGGAACATATTACCATCGCATCCTCTGCTGCATGAAGAATCTCGGAATGGTTTTTCAGTAATTTCCTGAGCAAATCTCGAGAGGTAGTTTAGGCCCATGAGAAGTTCCACAATTGCTGCTTCAGTCTCTTCTTGATTTGCAAAGTAAAGGGTTTGGACAAGGAGCACATTTGTCCTGGAAACCATTTGCTGCCTCTCAAAGTTTCTCTCAGAATGCCATCTTATCATGCTGTGAGCAAGTGGAGACAACCATTCGAGTATTCTAGACACTGCGAAGCTCCAGTTTGCTGCAAAGGCAGCATCATAAACACGTGAAGCCAAAGATTTGGAAAATACCTTTAACTTTGCCCTGAGACAGCTTCGGATACTTGCAGGTAACATATTGTAAAGGTCATCTCTAGCATCAAGGCTGATTAAGTGAGGAGATGAAGCAAGCTTCTCAATTAATATGATGATATTTGCATAATGGAGAGCTAAAGCAGCATAGCCTAGAGTAGGAGGAGGAGCATTTAACAGCTGTCGCTTGTAATTGAAGAAAGATACTTTACTGGATGTTATGCTACGGTGTTCAATAGGAACTGCATTGGTGTCTTTCGTTTCATCAGCATATCTCTGAGAAGCACAATTTGATCTCAAAGAGCCACTGCTCGATGGTGTGTAGCTCTGTAAAACAGGTGAATCACTTCCACCAGTCATGCATCCTTTGAAAGGTCCAACAGGATCAAAACGTCTTGATTTTGTTTGTTGCTGTTTCCCACAGCCGAGAGACGACAGTGAGCGGGTGTGCAACTTCTTGTTCCTAGATCTATTCTTATCACGGCTCAGACCCAGATTTGAAAGTGACCTTCCAAAAGGACCTGGAAATCTAGGCAGGCTGTTTTCAGATGGAGAAAGTGGTAATTGTAAAAAAGCAGAGATGGAATTATTACGAGCAAGGCAATCATCAGGGAAGCACTCATAATGATTAATTCCTTCTACATTTTCAATATGGTTTATCCCATATACATGTTTGATCCTCTCGATAATTGTAAAAATGGATCGAAGCAAAAGGCGGATGATGTAGTCATACGTTCTAACCCAAGGAGACATCTCCCGCAGATTCTTCACTTCCTGACGTTGCCACACGACCTTCTGCTGATACTCGAGCAATTTCACCTGGTTTAAACCAGCACTAGTCTGCATCCGCCTCAGGCCCTGCTCAAGCTCTGCCAACACTTCAAGCTCTTGAAACAACTGCTCAGTGGAGCCAACAAACCTTTCCATTTTCTTAACCTCCCTCTCCATCTTCTTCAGCTTATATTGCCAACCACTCCAATTGAGATCAATCTCAACTGGGTTCTCAAAGACACGCTCAAGATTGTGATATGTTGGATCAGTACACTTCTTCCCCAGGATAGTCACCGATTTGGCCACACTTCCCAAATTCTCTAATATCTCAGCGAGAGCAAGATCCATGAGATACTCATCATCATCGGAAACGAGCTTTCTAATACCAAGTGAGTTTACAACCTCTTCTCTGAATCCAACAATTTGCCTATCATCTACACATTGCCACAAATAAACCACCTTTGACATCAATCTTGAGACTTCAAATGCTAAAATTCCTATCACATGCTTTTCAGGTTCCAGTGCTATGCTCTTTCTCGAACTCCTCCATATATTACTGAACCATGACTCTGTCAGCACACCCCCCATATTATCTATTTACACCAAAATCTCAATTGATTTCACAGATCCTGTTTAAGATATCAACGTTGAAGAGGAAATTATATAGCAAATATAAACCACCAAAAAGCATATTTTTCCCCTGAAAACCGTTGTAAGAAAATCATAATAACCAAACGATTATAAATATATGCTACTGCGGTCGCAAATTACAGAAAAGCTCGTCAATTAATAATATTTATCCCCTCCAATTGTAGCAGAAGTAACATAAATATCAGAAGATTTTCTATTCTGTCGATTAAGATTCATAAAAATATTTGCGTAAAAATAATAAAACTCTCAATAAAAAGGAAAGAAACTCTAAACAAATTAACTTTTTCTCTTGTTTTGATCAATGAAAGAGCCTCAAAAAGAATATTCCACCTAAAATAAGAGAAAATTACAAAAAACTAGAAAAGAAATAAATAAATAAATAAAAGAAGCACTTTTAAGTTTGTATAAAGATAATATCTTTCTAATTTGGAAAATTTTTCCGCTTCACTAACATTTTTCTCAGAGAAACCAAACAGACCAAAATCGTGCGCAGATTTCCCAAAAATTAACTTACAAGTAAAAGCTAAAAACTACACCGATCAAAAACTCATACTCACCGTCTGATCCAAGAACGAAGTACAATGTTTGAACTTCTAATCAACATTTCACCGTCAAGATCCCAATAATCACATTCAGAAAGAGAAACATATATGCATAATTAGTGCGTGTTTTTTGTACGTGAGAGAGAGAAATTTATCTTTACTTCAACTTCGAGGAGTGGGGTTGAAGAAAAGGAGGAACGGTGGTGTGCAGGTTTATACCCGGCTCACCACTAGCGTAAGATAAGGACGAGCAATTCAAGATAGTGCGCCCACATCACCATATGATGTCGTTTTGGTACACGGACGATGTTAAATTAACAAATAATGTTCGTAAATATGAACATTGTGCAACAAGAATGTTAAAATGTATGTATGGTCAAATAACGATTACTGGGTCCCAATAATGGGACATCGAATTTAGCTCTCGTTTGATTATCATTCTTTTAAAATTACTTTTTTCTTATACTCATTTTCAATCACACGTCCTCACGATAAAATATTCTTCACATAAGTTTAAAATTTTTCCCTATTTTCTAACTAGACATTCCCCAAAAGGTTAATATTCCAAAATTCATTTTCTCCAAAAAAATGGTGGTCAAACAGGCCTCATGAATAGATCGACATAATGAGCCTGTTCGAGCCCCGTTTTTATTATCGAACACATTTTAAAATAGTAGATTGATAGAAAATATGTAATTAAAACATAAGAAACAAAATTTAGTTTGCTTGTAATATTATTTTATTAAAAAATGTCTGATTGAAAAGAAAAAAGAAAAATATATTTTGAAAATAATGAAGATCAAACAAGTGTAAAATATTTATTTTCAGTGAGAAGCATTTTAGTAATATAAACCAACAATGCTACACATTTAGGTTCAAATCTAAACTCAACTTCAGATGGGGCACATGTCGACGCATGATTGGACATTTTGAAAAATAAAAAAAAAATTCAATCATTTTCGAAGACATCAGTCTGTTTCTTCCCTCCCTATTTTTAAATTTGGACACAATATAAACTTGATTTGTGACATGTGCAATTACCTCATCTTAACCCTGTGCCTTTAAAATATGGTTAATATCTAACGGTTTGTGACTTAACTATTGTTGCTTTCATGTATTAAGTTTAGTAGTGTAATTAAAATTTAAAATAGACATCCTAACTAACCCAAAAAGTCAATTACCGGAACATAGTTAGGACAAAATTTAATAGTACTATTTTATTTTATTTTATTTTTTTAAGGAATAGAATTTCACTCTGATTTGGATGAGTCGGAGAGATAAAAATGCTAAATGAATCTGACAAATTTTCAACCGTAATTCAAGAATTTCGAATAATTAGGAAGACAACTCGTTGTACGCCAAGCATTATTTGTCAATTAAAAAAGCCAAATTATGTCAAAGAATATTACTCTTTACATATATAAAAATAATTAAATAATCTTTGTGACAGAAAATTGTGGTAGAGTAGACATTCCGATTTCTTTTACACATTAGCCATAGAGTGGAAGAAAAAGGGTGGCAATTGGCATACTAATGACAGAGATGTATGGATAAGACGAGTAGGTTTTCTTTTGTAACGTTAGCCCACCAGTAGTTGCCTGTCATTTTCAATGGTTATGCGTAGGATGATTGAAAAAGGAAAAATAAATAAATAATAAATAAAAGTATAGCACGTTTGGTAGAGAAATTTATTTGGGCTCTATTAAAATAAGATTTTAGGAAAAAAATTATGTTTTGAAATAATAATTTTTTTGAAGAATGTGAGATTAAAAATAAATAAATATTTTGAATTTACATGTAACATTATTTTATAGAAAAAATGTGTACTTAACAATGAGTTTTGAGAAATACATTTTTTTTAAAAATGGATCCCAAACAAGATAATAGTAACATTGAGCACTGTAAGTCAATAAAATAATAAATTAAAATTTATAACGTGTCTATGAGTGGTGACACTGTATCCAATATTATTTACAAGGTCAGCCCCGCCTCAACATTTTGGAGGCCTATCCTAATGGTGATCCTCTACTTTGTCTCTCTCTCCCTATGTGTCTACCAAGCTAGGGGTGGGCAAAAATCGAACCAACCCACGAAAATTGATCGATTTGGATTATTTTTTTCTTAAAATTTTGTCAGGTTAGGTTTTTAAAAGAAAATGGGTTGATTCATCAAAACCGATAAAACTTGTCCAACCCAACCGCTACTTAAAAAATTAAAAATAAATATAAAAATTAAAAAGTTGAAACCTCACAGCCCTA
>NC_036256.1:4137252-4159988 GCF_002742605.1 Olea europaea var. sylvestris | reverse complement strand
CATATTTGGAGTGGTTCACTCTCCTTTCTCATGCTTATGAGCATTAAGTAAGTGACTTGGAGCAATTAAGGACAGATTTATATAGCCTTTGAAAAGTAAAAAAATTGTCTCTATGATCAATAAGTTACTTTTGAACACATTTGATAATTTTCTAGAAGTTCTTTTCGGGAAAACTTTTCTACAAAAAGTAGAAGCAAGAACAAAAGTCCTATGATTGATAGCACAAGTTAAACGATCATGTTACCGGAACATTAAATTTGACATAATGTCACGTGACATTCTATCATTGGATAATTCTAAATATAGTCGATTTTTTCATTCAATCACTTTCTTCCACATGCAATTATATCAAGCTTTCTATCAAAATCTTTTGTCGAAGTAGGTTTATCCCAAGTTAAACGGGTAGCTACGTGCCTAAATGATATTAATGCCTTGTTTGAGTCACATTTAAAAAAAAAAAAATACATTCTTCAAAGTGATTTAACATCATTTTAACCACACATTCTTCAATAAAATAATATTACTCGCAAATCTAAAATTTTTCCTTATTTTTTAACCACACATTTTCCATCTACACTATTTAAAAATGCATTTTCATTCCAATAATGTGACTCAAACAAGGGCTAAGTAGCCGTCTAGATATCAATAAAGTAGCATCAAGTGATTAGAAATCTTAAAGTAAAAGAAATATGATGTACGTGACACTTAGACTGAAACATACCTAGTAGATCTCTTCAATGGCTTTTTACGAGCACTGGCCGTGCCTCTGGTTTCTTCTACTAAATTCATACTGCCACAATAAGTCACATTTTGATTACTTTTGCCGAAGAAACCATACAAGAAGCACAACCAAAGTTTTCTCTATCCTTTACCTCGGTAAAGAGCTGGTTATATCTAATTTAATGCCTCAAACGTTAAATTGATAATCTGAAACAAAAGGGGAAGTCCTGTACAAACCTAAACCAAACATTCAAATTTTTGTTCACCATTGAAACTCAATGTAAACAACACGAATGATCTATGGAGAAAGACTCATTAGCTATACAGGTTCACTAAAATGGAGACTGCTTTACATTTGCATACACTGCAAATGAAAACAAATTTGAAATACAACCTTGATTATATGTATTTGCAATCTTAACATACATTTCCAGATAAGCTAAAGAATGTCGTGACAAGGAAATGTTAATTACCAAATGGAATTCAGGACTTCTAAAGGATGGGTTTCTACTCAAAAGCTCGAACAAAGCTTTCCACACGAGAATGCTGAAATATTTCAGCTACTTTCTGATACGAACTAAATCAGTATGTCTCCATGGTGCAGCGCGAGGAGAAACATGTCTCCGGTACTTGAAAGCGCCAACGAGATTCATTTGAGTACTTAAAAAAGTACCTATGGCTTCAAGAATGCTCTTGAAGAAGGATATTTCATGAAACTGCAGTGCCAGTTTGATTAAGAAGCAAAAGAAATCTATGAATCCTGCCATTGGTTTGTGCGCCTCGCTTATGATGCATGGTGAATCATGTTGCAGTAATAGTTATCTTTGGGGAACATATTACCATCGCATCCTCTGCTGCATGAAGAATCTCGGAATGGTTTTTCAGTAATTTCCTGAGCAAATCTCGAGAGGTAGTTTAGGCCCATGAGAAGTTCCACAATTGCTGCTTCAGTCTCTTCTTGATTTGCAAAGTAAAGGGTTTGGACAAGGAGCACATTTGTCCTGGAAACCATTTGCTGCCTCTCAAAGTTTCTCTCAGAATGCCATCTTATCATGCTGTGAGCAAGTGGAGACAACCATTCGAGTATTCTAGACACTGCGAAGCTCCAGTTTGCTGCAAAGGCAGCATCATAAACACGTGAAGCCAAAGATTTGGAAAATACCTTTAACTTTGCCCTGAGACAGCTTCGGATACTTGCAGGTAACATATTGTAAAGGTCATCTCTAGCATCAAGGCTGATTAAGTGAGGAGATGAAGCAAGCTTCTCAATTAATATGATGATATTTGCATAATGGAGAGCTAAAGCAGCATAGCCTAGAGTAGGAGGAGGAGCATTTAACAGCTGTCGCTTGTAATTGAAGAAAGATACTTTACTGGATGTTATGCTACGGTGTTCAATAGGAACTGCATTGGTGTCTTTCGTTTCATCAGCATATCTCTGAGAAGCACAATTTGATCTCAAAGAGCCACTGCTCGATGGTGTGTAGCTCTGTAAAACAGGTGAATCACTTCCACCAGTCATGCATCCTTTGAAAGGTCCAACAGGATCAAAACGTCTTGATTTTGTTTGTTGCTGTTTCCCACAGCCGAGAGACGACAGTGAGCGGGTGTGCAACTTCTTGTTCCTAGATCTATTCTTATCACGGCTCAGACCCAGATTTGAAAGTGACCTTCCAAAAGGACCTGGAAATCTAGGCAGGCTGTTTTCAGATGGAGAAAGTGGTAATTGTAAAAAAGCAGAGATGGAATTATTACGAGCAAGGCAATCATCAGGGAAGCACTCATAATGATTAATTCCTTCTACATTTTCAATATGGTTTATCCCATATACATGTTTGATCCTCTCGATAATTGTAAAAATGGATCGAAGCAAAAGGCGGATGATGTAGTCATACGTTCTAACCCAAGGAGACATCTCCCGCAGATTCTTCACTTCCTGACGTTGCCACACGACCTTCTGCTGATACTCGAGCAATTTCACCTGGTTTAAACCAGCACTAGTCTGCATCCGCCTCAGGCCCTGCTCAAGCTCTGCCAACACTTCAAGCTCTTGAAACAACTGCTCAGTGGAGCCAACAAACCTTTCCATTTTCTTAACCTCCCTCTCCATCTTCTTCAGCTTATATTGCCAACCACTCCAATTGAGATCAATCTCAACTGGGTTCTCAAAGACACGCTCAAGATTGTGATATGTTGGATCAGTACACTTCTTCCCCAGGATAGTCACCGATTTGGCCACACTTCCCAAATTCTCTAATATCTCAGCGAGAGCAAGATCCATGAGATACTCATCATCATCGGAAACGAGCTTTCTAATACCAAGTGAGTTTACAACCTCTTCTCTGAATCCAACAATTTGCCTATCATCTACACATTGCCACAAATAAACCACCTTTGACATCAATCTTGAGACTTCAAATGCTAAAATTCCTATCACATGCTTTTCAGGTTCCAGTGCTATGCTCTTTCTCGAACTCCTCCATATATTACTGAACCATGACTCTGTCAGCACACCCCCCATATTATCTATTTACACCAAAATCTCAATTGATTTCACAGATCCTGTTTAAGATATCAACGTTGAAGAGGAAATTATATAGCAAATATAAACCACCAAAAAGCATATTTTTCCCCTGAAAACCGTTGTAAGAAAATCATAATAACCAAACGATTATAAATATATGCTACTGCGGTCGCAAATTACAGAAAAGCTCGTCAATTAATAATATCTATCCCCTCCAATTGTAGCAGAAGTAACATAAATATCAGAAGATTTTCTATTCTGTCGATTAAGATTCATAAAAATATTTGCGTAAAAATAATAAAACTCTCAATAAAAAGGAAAGAAACTCTAAACAAATTAACTTTTTCTCTTGTTTTGATCAATGAAAGAGCCTCAAAAAGAATATTCCACCTCAAATAAGAGAAAATTACAAAAAACTAGAAAAGAAATAAATAAATAAATAAAAGAAGCACTTTTAAGTTTGTATAAAGATAATATCTTTCTAATTTGGAAAATTTTTCCGCTTCACTAACATTTTTCTCAGAGAAACCAAACAGACCAAAATCGTGCGCAGATTTCCCAAAAATTAACTTACAAGTAAAAGCTAAAAACTACACCGATCAAAAACTCATACTCACCGTCTGATCCAAGAACGAAGTACAATGTTTGAACTTCTAATCAACATTTCACCGTCAAGATCCCAATAATTACATTCAGAAAGAGAAACATATATGCATAATTAGTGCGTGTTTTTTGTACGTGAGAGAGAGAAATTTATCTTTACTTCAACTTCGAGGAGTGGGGTTGAAGAAAAGGAGGAACGGTGGTGTGCAGGTTTATACCCGGCTCACCACTAGCGTAAGATAAGGACGAGCAATTCAAGATAGTGCGCCCACATCACCATATGATGTCGTTTTGGTACACGGACGATGTTAAATTAACAAATAATGTTCGTAAATATGAACATTGTGCAACAAGAATGTTAAAATGTATGTATGGTCAAATAACGATTACTGGGTCCCAATAATGGGACATCGAATTTAGCTCTCGTTTGATTATCATTCTTTTAAAATTACTTTTTTCTTATACTCATTTTCAATCACACGTCCTCACGATAAAATATTCTTCACATAAGTTTAAAATTTTTCCCTATTTTCTAACTAGACATTCCCCAAAAGGTTAATATTCCAAAATTCATTTTCTCCAAAAAAATGGTGGTCAAACAGGCCTCATGAATAGATCGACATAATGAGCCTGTTCGAGCCCCGTTTTTATTATCGAACACATTTTAAAATAGTAGATTGATGGAAAATATGTAACTAAAACATAAGAAACAAAATTTATGTTTGCTTGTAATATTATTTTATTAAAAAATGTCTGATTGAAAAGAAAAAAGAAAAATATATTTTGAAAATAATGAAGATCAAACAAGTGTAAAATATTTATTTTCAGTGAGAAGCATTTTAGTAATATAAACCAACAATGCTACACATTTAGGTTCAAATCTAAACTCAACTTCAGATGGGGCACATGTCGACGCATGATTGGACATTTTGAAAAATAAAAAAAAAATTCAATCATTTTCGGAGACATCAGTCTGTTTCTTCCCTCCCTATTTTTAAATTTGGACACAATATAAACTTGATTTGTGACATGTGCAATTACCTCATCTTAACCCTGTGCCTTTAAAATATGGTTAATATCTAACGGGTTGTGACTTAACTATTGTTGCTTCCATGTATTAAGTTTAGTAGTGTAATTAAAATTTAAAATAGACATCCTAACTAACCCAAAAAGTCAATTACCGGAACATAGTTAGGACAAAATTTAATAGTACTATTTTATTTTATTTTATTTTTTTAAGGAATAGAATTTCACTCTGATTTGGATGAGTCGGAGAGATAAAAATGCTAAATGAATCTGACAAATTTTCAACCGTAATTCAAGAATTTCGAATAATTAGGAAGACAACTCGTTGTACATCAAGTATAATTTGTCAATTAAAAAAGCCAAATTATGTTAAAGAATATTACTCTTTACATAAATAAAAATAATTAAATAATCTTTGTGACATAAAATTGTGGTAGAGTAGACAATCTGATTTCTTTTGCACATTAGCCATAGAGTGGAAGAAAAAGGGTGGCAATTGGCATACTAATGACAGAGATGTATGGATAAGACGAGTAGGTTTTCTTTTGTAACGTTAGCCCACCAGTAGTTGCCTGTCATTTTCAATGGTTATGCGTAGGATGATTGAAAAAGGAAAAATAAATAAATAATAAATAAAAGTATAGCACGTTTGGTAGAGAAATTTATTTGGGCTCTATTAAAATAAGATTTTAGGAAAAAAATTATGTTTTGAAATAATGATTTTTTTGAAGAATGTGTGATTAAAAATAAATAAATATTTTGAATTTACATGTAACATTATTTTATAGAAAAAATGTGTACTTAACAATGAGTTTTGAAAAATACATTTTTTTAAAAATGGATCCCAAACAAGATAATAGTAACATTGAGCACTGTAAGTCAATAAAATAATAAATTAAAATTTATAACGTGTCTATGAGTGGTGACACTGTATCCAATATTATTTACAAGGTCAGCCCCGCCTCAACATTTTGGAGGCCTATCCTAATGGTGTTCCTCTACTTTGTCTCTCTCTCTCTCTCTCCCTATGTGTCTACTGAGCTAGGGGTGGGCAAAAATCGAACAAACCCACGAAAATTGATCGATTTGGATTATTTTTTTCTTAAAATTTTGTTAGGTTAGGCTTTTTTAAAAGAAAATGAGTTGATTCATCAAAATCAATAAAATCTGTCCAACCCAACCGCTACTTAAAAAATTAAAAACAAATATAAAAATTATTAAAAAGTTGAAACCTCACAGCCCTAGCTTACAAAGTCTTATCATTTCTCTCATACTTCCTCTTTCTCTATAACCCTAAATCTAAATGTCGCCCTTTCTCATTTTCTCTCGTTCAAGCCAGTTGATCATCACCACTATGTTTGCATCTAGGCTTGACGCTAATAGCACCTTTATTCCTTTTAGTACTCTTAACTTTAAATTTTAAGTTGATTATTCATTTATGTTTCTCAAATGTAAAAATTCAGGCTTAGTTTTTTTGTTTAAGCGAGATAATAAGTTGTAAAATATATACATTTTCCTTCATGTATGATTACCAATTTTTGTTTATGGTCGAAGCGTTGTGGTTGATAGGTTTTTATTATCGAGCATATTTATATAATTTTTAATGTCTAAACCAACCAACCCGACCCGACCGAAACTTGATTGAGTTGGGTTGAAACACGTGAATGGGTTGGGTAAAAAATCGATCCAATCGAAATCACGCCCACCCCTATCTGCCATCTCTATTTGAAGGTACTTCGAAAACCAAAATTTTAATTCTTCAAGTTGAATACTTGTCTTCGAAATCAAAATCTTTATTTTGAAATCTGGGCGAGATACAATATGCTATTTTGCTAAATTGTTTGTTCGAAAAACCTTTATTCTTTTCTTTTCTTTATGATTACTATTTTAATTTGTCGTTATAATTCTTGTGATTCTCTGTGAATGGTTTCAGCTATCTCTATTTAATTGCTTTCTTTTCATTTCTCTTCAATTTGTTTATAATCTTGAAAACATTTATATAATTTTTTGAAAAATTGGAAGCATAGGCCTCTATTTGTATGACAGAGATTTTAATGCAATTACTATTTTCAATTAGACCATTGTAATTCTAACACCTCAAAACTCAAAGGATTTGTGGTTTAGATTTCTCAAAGAACATAGTTGTGTGTTGTGTTTATTGTACCTATTATTCTGAGTTCATTATATAGTTAGAATAGTTTTCTCTCTTTCCCTATAACGAAAAGATAAGAAGTTCGGTACTCTTCTGTTGGCATTACTATTATTTATGCATGTTTTTTTCCAATTTATCGGTTAAAATTAAAGAAGAACACATGCTGAATGAGCTTTGCCATGGATAAATAGAGCTCTTACATCAATTTGTCAGGCAGAATCATCTTTCAATTGTAGTATGTGTTGTAAGAGTGAAGAAGAAGAAGACAGGAAAACTTTAGCAGATATCTTTCGACTAAGCCATTAACTTATAAATTTCTCCATTGCTCATTCAGCAAGTAACTTATATCTCAATTTATATAATACTCAGCATCATAAATGGATGACAAAGAACAAGATTTCAAAAGGGTTTCTTGTCTATTTGTTATACAAAGAAAATCAGCATGAGGTTTGATGTTATCATTGTAAAAGTTCAGCGTTGCATCTTGTATATTTTTTTATGTATGTTGTTTCTTATGACAATGGCATCTCTACCATGTGTTCTGCACTTCACTAAGACTAGGACTAGTTTCAAGCCACTCATATTGCTCCTCCATATTTTGTCCTCAAGTTGTATGTTGTAGTGATTTTAACACTTTTTGAGGTAATAATACCAGACATTGTAAATGTAAAATTTCATCAGAACATGTTTTGAAACTAACGTGTTATTTTGGGAACACTTTTCAAAACTCTATGTACATAATCCAATGTGATTCATCTCTAGTTTGCTATTTCTAAGCCATTTACATTATCTTCCATATTCCATTCATGTCTTGATCTCCTGATAATGGAATTTCCGATGGAAAATAAATAGAAGTTGAAAAGTTATTTGGTTTAAGTAATGCTATGCTTGAAAAAAAGTATGTTTAAGGGCTTCATAATAATTAGTTGCCAATGTCTCATACTTCTGATGACTGACTATATTTGAAGTTGAAAATAAAAAACTTAGTCTAGTGGATACTATTTACAAAGTTCGAGCTTTCTAAAAAACTTTAGAACTGGACTGGAATTATATCAAAAAGTTCAAAGTTTTGAAGTTGATTTGTACAACTCGTTCTCAATGAGAAACAAAGAGGTCATTTTTTACATAATGTGAACTTGTAATAAAAGACTGCATATTGTAATATGCATGCGTAACGCCTACGAAGAAGTCAATGAACACAATCACAATGGAAAATATTTTGTTGATGGTAATTTGTCAGCTTAAGATCATATTTAAAAGGGAAGGAATTGGAGGACAATGTGTTAACAATCACGTTACATGTACATTTTGGATTAGCCGTTTGTTGACACCATGACTTGGCCATACATCTATAAGAGAGGTGAAAAAGTTTGAACCGGTCCAAATGAAAGGAAAGTACCCCGTATCACTTTCATTTTACTCCTAAATTGTAAAAAACCCTCTACGAGAAGAATCTGTCGGTACTTAATTCATCAATCGTCCACTTAATAACACTGTTGTTAATTTTTTGAAGCTACAATAGAGAACCTCCACCGCATGCGGCAAATTTGTCCATCTTCAATGCATCGTCTTCAGAGAACATCAAACTTTATGTAAGTATGATATATTTGGTCTAAGGAACCCTAGTATTTTATTGTGGTGTAAAGAAAACTAATAGAGTCTGAGTTTTGCAGAATTTTGAATTCACAGAGTTATGTGGTTTGTTAGAATGATAGGAAAGAACTCCAGACTCTGTCATAGCTGTAGAGAAAATGGGCACTTATTTGCGGATTGCCCAAACACACAATGATGCCTGTGGTATAAAAATGACTTTTTGCTTTGAGGTCGAAATGGAGAAGAAGAACAAAGGAAAGTTATTCTAGGGTTCGATTCATTCGGTTCTAAAGAGAATCGAATCCGAATTTTCGGATATTTAGTAAACGGCTGTTGGGTCCAAATTTAATTACGGAACCGTTCAGGTTTTGTTTCATTCAATTCAGTTCGATTAGCTTCGATTTCTAGGTTCCATATAATAATTAAATTTTTAAATATTTACAACAACGTTATATTAATCCAACTAATAATATATTCAATTTTAGCTCTTAAAAATAATGTAGTCCAATCTTATGCATCTTTTACGCCTCTTTTCGTTGAGTTATTAATTTGATTGTTAAAATCATAGAAAATGAAGATAGCAAGCTCACAATAATGAAGATAATAGGAGTGGGTCAAACAAGGAGAATCCAACGACAAATCAACTATCCTTACCGTAAACTCGAATAATCATGTGATGCTCGAAAAAGTTCAATAGTTCTCTCGCTTGTTCCAATCTCTTTGTTGGGTAACCAGAGAACAAGACATTGAGACTTCCATGAGTGTAACAATATGCCAAGGCAACGGCAAAGTGAAAGTGGATAAGAAAGGGAAGGGGCTGGCATGATTCGTGCTTATAGGTTCTTAGAATGGCTTTAAACTTATGTTATGTTATTTGTAGTTGCTGAATTGAAAAAGTCATTGTAATGTATTCCCTTTCCATGTTTGAATTACTATGGTAAGGATGTTGGTGTTGATCTTAGTGACCTGTAAGTTTTGTAAGCTGCCTGCTGAATGTCACTTTGCCAGTTCTATGAATGGAAACATTCATTTGGTTTTCATCATCATACAGTTTGTCTGTAAAATTTTAAATCCTATATACATTTTGATGATTGGCATTTCGTGGAGTTTTCAGCCAAACTTCAATAATTTAGTACAAGTATTTGAACAACTCAAACTAAATACATCAAAATATTAATAAACAGCCACTAAATACTAGGCAAAAATATAAACTACACTTGTTAGTTGTTACATTAAACAACTTTTTTACACTTTCAATCAAATACAATTACATACTGAAGAACTGCCTGTAGTCCACATTAGTCCAGCCATTGTCTTCATCTAATATCACAAGTTTTCACCATGTTGATTAGGTACATTTGGATAGTAGTACGGCATTGCATTTTCTACCGACAAACTTTAAAGTTAATGACCTTAGACTATTGAATATAACATTTGGTGAAGCCGGAGGGATAAAATTGGGAGACTATGAGTTTTGTACAAATACATTACTATCGTTTTCACCCTACATCAAATAAAAATGTAAGTAAAAAGTGTCAACCAAATGCATTGAACAATCTTATTGTACGAACTAGTAAGAGTTGTGAACATGAGATCGGTGCCGAAATTTGGTGTTGTGATTGATGATGTGCTTGAACGTCTGATGCACCATCTCCTAGTTCACATTATCGTGTCTTCAGTCTTCTTTCATTTGCTGAACTCGGGGTTGCCTGCAAATTTCCTAATGTATCGTCACTAGTACCCGTACGCACTTCCATACTAAATAAATTAATTAAGACAACTTACCTTTGGTTTATTGGAACTTGATTTCAAAGGGCTTTTCTTTCGAAATTTCTACAGTGCACCTTTTCTCTTCGAGATGTTCGATGATGTATGCTTTCTCTATTGGTATGCTGTGATACTCTACCATCCGAAGCCGTTTGAACTTCTTGCTGGGACGTGTCATTACTTTCGCAACTCGACCTCGTTGTCTTCACGGCTGACTTATTGCATTCAATCCACTCCATTACCGCACGGGTTTGATTGCCATCATCTATAGCCATGTCCCCCAGCGATGCAAATAATTGACACATCTTGTCATATCATAACTATCTAGGAGTGCTACTCAACCAATCATAGTCCAATGCGACCCTTATGTGGTCTATACTCACATATTTCCTCCATCTCCTAATATGTATTTGTTCGATGGTGCTGTGATGTTTTTACGGATAAGTACAACAATCGCATGCCTGCATATTATTCCTTAAAACTCGAATAAATGGCAGCTGCAAGCAAATTTACATTTCTTTTTCTAAAATGTGATGAAATTTTTTTATAATACTTCGATCCTGCGACATCCTCCTATAACTCATACGCCATCCCCATAAAGCCCTCTGAAGAAGAAATTAGGTCACAATTAACCTTCCCAATGAACTTATCATGAACTTTCCTGAATTTCAAAATGGTATAAACTAGTTGAAAGTGCTTCTCCATCTCTTACATTTTTGCACATGGAACTATTGCAAGTATAACTTGAAATCTACCCGAAACTCATTTTCTGCCTCATTTCTCAATGCTTGCTCGTATTGTTTGGCAGATTGCTTCAACGACATCTTTAAATACACATACCTATCAAATAGTGCATTTATACTCTCATTATGTTGAATTGTTGGCATTCCTGCCAAAAAAAGTGCTTTTTAAATAGCAATGTACCTAACGGCCTCTGTTCGAGTACATTCTCGACAACCAATCATTATCGTGGAAGTTATATGTATCGATTATCACTCCCAACCTTATTCAAGTTTTTCAACAGTTTGAGAATCATACACCAATACGTATATAGTAGCAACAATTCCACCCTTATCCACGTGGTATCCAAACTTTTTTGGTAACTTTTTCAATATTGCCACAAATACCATCAATGCTTCGTGTTTGGCAAAACGATCTGAATTACATTCTGCATGGCATTGTCTTGATCAGCAATAATCCTATGGGATGCTTGGCCATGCACGCACTACAACCAAATCTTGAACGGCTATACAAATATTTCTATATTTTCATTCGACATCAAACCATAATTAAGTAGTGTTGAATGTCCGTGATGATCAACTTCAACCAAAAGTGCAAACGGCATGTCATACTTATTAGTTGGCTACGTGCTATCAAATGTTATAATGTTGTTGAACTCCTTATATGCTTGCCTGCTCCTATTATCTGTCCAAAAATATTCGTCAGCAGCTATTTGTCGTCTAGATCCATACTAAAGTAATATCCCTAGCATCTTGCTTGCATGTCCGATAAGTAAGATTGTATTGCTCGTGCATCTCATTCCTAAAGTCTTAACCACCTCACTTGTTCAACATAATTTCAACAATAATTTTTCACGCAAGTTATGTTCTCATACCCACCTGCTTCTATAACTACGGAATTGTAACTTTTGTACAAAGAGATCTTAGCCATATCGATCACTTCAACCCATCGTTTAACATGGGTATTCAATTCTCGATTACAATGATACAACCTAGACTTTGAAAAACTTATTTTATGATTGTGAATGAGATTGACTATGTTAATTCTCTATATCCCACATGCATCTGTAGATGCAATCAATCTAGCTTCACAACCTGTTTGAATGGTAGCTTGCACTATCAAAGAATCACTTGTATTGTTGTTTCTTCGACTTTCGCGGATATATGTGAACACAACATATCTCACAACTTCATCATCATCTTTTTGTGAATTTCTTTTCCTAACTGGGAATCCTATGTTGCACACATATCTTTTGCAAAAATTATACATTTTTTTTTTTTGTTATTGCTGAACTTCATTCCCACCTCAGACACAATCACACCGTCTACCCGAATAATTCCATCGTCCACTAAGTTCATGCTGTGCAAAATGCTCTCATTATCAAATTCTAACAAGATATTGTCATCTACCTCTTTCGAAATTCCTTTCCCTGCATCATCAATTGATACAAGATACTCATTCAATCTAACACGTGGTCAATGCTTCGTTGTATCAATACACCTCCGGTCTAACTTGCTATCAAATGTTATAATGTTGTCGAACTCCTTATATGCTTGTCTGCTCCTATTATCTGTCCAAAAATATTCGTCAGCAGCGATTTGTCGTCTAGATCCATACTAAAGTAATATCCCTAGCACCTTGCTTGCATGTCCGAGAAGTAAGATTGTATTGCTCGTGCATCTCATTCCTAAAGTCTTAACCACCTCACTTGTTCAACATAATTTCAACAATCATTTTTCACGCAAGTTATGTTCTCATACCCACTTGCTTCTATAACTACGGAGTTGTAACTTTTGTACAAAGAGATCTTAGCCATATGTTGACTAAGATCCTATGTTGCACGCATATCTTTTGCAAAAATTATACATTTTTTTTTGTTATTGTTGAACTTCATTCCCACCTCAGACACAATCGCACCATCTACTCGAATAATTCCATCATCCACTAAGTTCATGCTGTGCAAAATGTTCTCATTATCAAATTCTAAAAAGATATTTTCATCTACCTCTTTCGAAATTCCTTTCCCTGCATCATCAATTGATACAAGATATTCATTCAATCTAACACGGGGTCAATGCTTCGTTGTATCAATACACCTCCAACAAAGCCCACTAATCGCTTATCATTCTATATCAACCTAAAAGATAATTAAAGAAACAAAATGATTGGCATGAATTTTTGGATTAGGAATGGGTTTATAGATTTTTAGCATATTCATAGCGTAGTTACATATTTTTAACATATTCACAGTTGATCATAATATTATATTCCGTATGAAATTTGTCGTCACCCACCCCAATTTTCACATTAAAATGAGGACAGGAAATACCTTTGTCAGTCGTCACTTCGAATTAGTGAAGATTTCGACTTATTGTTTGCTTTTAGCGTGAACCTTCATCGCGTTTTCGGCCAATAAGTTTCGGCTCTGTGCTATCAAATATCTCGCAGTTGGATAGTGCCCACCAGAACTAACGAAAGAATTTTGGATGGGTGGTACAACGATTTCATTATTGGGATTGAGAGAAACTCGCGGGCAACGGAAATGATAATTGATATCAATTTTGGATTACCGGGTATTATTTTTGTTGGATCCGGATTAGGTTACCCATTTTTTAAACTCATTTACCCATTTGCTAGATGAATTATGCCAAGGTACAAATAGCAAAATTCATATGTTAATATTAAATCCCTGTTTGATCTCCATTAAATTACATTCTATTTTTCTCTCTCCTATTTTCAACCACACAGTCTTTCATAAAATAATATTACACCTAAATCGAAAATTCTTTCTTCTTTTTCAACCACTCATTTTTTCAATAAAACACTATTTCTCCCATTCTCATTACCAAAAATGGGGGGCAAACGGGGCTAAATTAGCCATTGAGGGAGAGGAATTGATTGTACTATTGAAAGTTAGGCCCAAACCTTTGGTGTCACTTTTTTATGGGAAAATTTGCACAAACAGCACTAAATTGCGCAAGAAAATGATAATCTAGAGAACGATCAAAGACTTACGGTTCACATGCAAGACCTACCTTTTGAAAAGAATTCCCCAGATTCAGCCATTGGACTTGATTTAGCAATTTTGGTGGGCTAAAAAAAAATGGCTCTCTTATAAGTTATAAGTGAAATATTAAAGAAGTACTTAACAAAAAGCATATTTGTTTGAATATCATGTGCTTGTGAGTGCAATAAGCACTTATATTTGGATTTGCTTACACGCTTTTGGTTGTGCCAGATTACGATAAATGACATCTGAATGTTTTATTTATTTGAGATTCAAGAATTATAATTCTATCATGATTGCTGTTTCAAAGCAAAGTTAAAATTTTAAACGAATTTCTCCCTCTAAAAAAAAGGAGATAATCGACAAAGTTCGAGGAAAAATTACTTTGACCCTACACTTACATTTTAATTTTTTTTTAAAAAGGGTACTATTTAATTTTTTTAAATTAAAATCAAATCTATCAGAAGTATTAACTCTAGTTAGACACTATAACACTAACGGTCCGTTTGCCACGACTTTTACTTTGACTTTTGCTTCTTGTAGAAGAGTTTTTGGATAAGGCTATTTTAATTTTTGTTTGAAAATTAATATTTAAAATCACTTCCCATCCCGGAAGTGCTTTTGGAGGAAGCCAAAAAAACCAATTTCCTCTAAAAACTCTTCTAACCTCCAAAAGCACTTTAAACAAAAATAGCCAAACGGTCCAAAAGCGACTTTTGGCTCTCAAAAGCTCCTTTTGACTTTTCAAAAACCATCCCAAACGGGCCCTAAGCATGTTGAGGATAAGTGCATGTTTGGTCTTGATTTTTCACTCCAAAAATCGATTTTTTGACTGTTACTTTCCTAACTCAATCGTTATTTTTGACTTTTTCTCTCATAGTTGAGATCCAATTTTTTCTTTAACGATCAAAAAATCAATAATCATAATCATTGCCGAACAAGCCTAAATTTGCATATCTTTTTAGACGAGGAAGTCATATCTAAGAAGGTTTTGTGGTTGCAATTTGTGACAAAGTACTAGAATGTCAAAGAAACCGGCAGCCAAAAACAAATAAAAATAAAAGGAAAGAATGAAAAAGTTAAAGTAAATTATGAATTCTGAAATATATTATAATATGAAATTTTTTAATGTAAATCAAGTCTTTGGCGTGACTGAAGTATTAAAGAATCAAATCACATGGGATTGGGGTTTCCATTAACTTTAATTATAATGCTACAGCTTTATTTCAATTATAGTTATTAAAAAAATAATAATAAAAACACAATTTGTTATGATTAGACTACAAATACTAGGGTTTTCTTGTTTCTAAAGATTCAAATTCAGTTTCTTATTTTCTAAATTATTGGGACTCTTGATTAAGCATCAACTTTATCAGGGCATGCCTTGGAACTCTCAATTACTAAGATTTTTTTTTTTTTTTTCAATTGTGTTTATATCATTAATTCAAAGTCACAAATAATGGTAAATAAAGAATAATGATATATAAAATTAATGATGTCACGATATTATCAATTTATCATATATAAATGTGCTATTAAAGGTATGCTCGATTAAAAATATGAAATAGATTATTTATTTAATTAATCATGTAATTTTAATGTTATAAATACTATCTAAATTGATACTGTAACATCACTGGAGTTAAATAATATTACTAGTAAATAATGCCCCCCAGACAAAATCTAGTGGTGCAAAGGATAGGAGTGAGGTTATCTTACACCTTATTGGCAGCCGCAGTGTGGGGGTTCGATTCCTGAAACATGCAATTAGATTCCTTGTAGGCGCAGTGTACATACATCTCTTGTTCTCTGGTATGCTGGAGCACATCTCGCGATTTACCTCCCTCACAAAACTCTAAGAACGGGACGGTGGGGGCCCTCAAGATTGGAGTTCAACCTTTTTTAATATTACTTGTAAATAAAGTAATATAACTGAAAAGATATTTGGAAATTACTAACCAACCACATGCTTATCACTTGGGAATCTCCATCTTTTTCCTTCTTCTTTTTTTCTTTTTCCCTTTTTTTTTTGTGTAAAACATTAATAAAGATAATGAACCTATGTTGAGTCTTGTCTCTTTTATATTTGTTAGTTTCCGTTGTTTTACATGAAGTTTGACTAAATTTAAAGTAACTCGAGCGCGAGTAAAAATCAAGTTTTAGTTTATAGTGGGATAGAAATGACTTTTTAAATAAATAATTTCTTTATTTCTAAATTTGGTTAATTGAAAAAATAATTTACAATTTGACCTATGTTCAACTTATATTTATAAGTACTCAAGTTATTTTTTATTCACACTTAAGAAGAACCCATAAGTTATATCTGTTTATTCATTATTTATTTCTATCTATATATAAATTTAAACAATTTATAAACACTTTCCAAGTATACTTTTACCTATTTAGCATCCATTTGGTAAAATTTATAAATCATTTATAATTAATTGAATTTCATCTTTGATCACATATTTCAATTGACTTATTAGTACTATCTATTTATCTATAACTTATTTTTATCTTTATAAATTTCACAAAAAGAAGCTTGCTCAATCCACGTTCGGTTTAACTAAAAAAAGGTGGATAAAAATATAAATCAAAGTAAACAATTAATTTTAATAACATATTTTATATGATCCACAATTTTTATCATTTTTTCAATATACATTTTATTGACTTTTATCAAAATATATCAAAAACATGATTTTTAGATAAACCAAACAATGACTTAACCCTTGTTTTCATTATTTCCAAATTACATTTTTCTCTTTCTTTTTTTCCAACCACAAATTTTTTAATAAAATAATATTAAAAGTAAATCCAATTTTTATTTTTTATTTTTAACCACATATTGTCCATCAATCTGCTATTTTAAAATACATTCTTAGTCAAAAAATGGAGCTCGAATATGCGCTTATTTTTCCGAGCTTAGTAAAACATATGCACTTCGTTTCAATTTGACTTCTCGTGCCATTGACTTTTTCATCGTCCGACTCTAGAATAATTTTAATCTTATTTAGCCCAACTTAAGTTTAATTGAAAAAATGAACTATTTTATAAGTCGATGTATAAAGAGGTAAATTGCTCGCGATCTTACTCTCCATGTCCACATTAGGTTTTTACATTGTTGTTTTTGCCTTTTACTGTCCACTCACCTTTAAGCAATCACCGCGTGCAAGGATAGATAATTTGAAAATAATATCTGTAGGTGGGAAAGACAAAGTGTTTGAATTAATCAAAGTTTCATAGACTATCTAGCTAAATTAATGATTCAATTGTGTACTTTCTAAGTTTCTATCAAGAAAAATAGTGCAACCAAACAAAAAAAAGATAAAAAGTAAGTTTAAACTTTAAAATATGGTAATTAATACGAAATGTCCTTACATTTTAATGTTATTGTGCAAAAAGTCATTACCTTTCATTTTTTGACATTTTCACCCCTACCTTCACCTTTCCATGCGGAAATCATCATTTTCATTCAATTTATCATATAAAATGACAAATATACTCTCCCATTTAAATAAAACCCAAAAAAGAAAATAAAAATTAAAGAACAAATTGTAATCATACACCATAACTTTTAGAAAGTGCAAATGAGTACAACTAAATTATTAAAGGAATAATTAGCACAAATGTCTGTATCTTACAATATTATTGTACAAAACGTACTCACCTTTCATTTTTTAAAATTTTCATTATTATTTTTGTTGCGTATTGTCATACTTGGCCAATCCACCTAGGCCAATGGCCCACTCAAGCCGAACCACGTGGCACTCCAGCCGAGATGGCATATATTGTCGAGGTGGGCAATGGTCGAAACCCTTCAAGCCGAAGTTCGCTAGACGAGGCGCCTTTTCACCGAGGCCTGTGAACATACCCCGAGGTCCACATGCCGAGGCCCATGAACCAAAGCCATGATACTGAAGCTAGTTGAAGATAGCTGAAACCCTCAAGCTGAAGTATTGTGTGAAATGGTCGAAACCCCAAAGTTGATGCAAGAACCTCCGAACCACAAGGGAGTGTCCTCCATGTTCACTTCTCCCAAGAGATCGTCTGCATAAAGATCTTATTCGAATGATTAATGAAACGTTTGTCATAAACATAAAGGTCAAGTCTTGTCACTAGTATGGGGGGGTTCTGCACAAGCAATAAATGCGCTGCAAGCTAGCAAATCAAACTTCATGCCTGATAAGATGTTTAAATCAAAGAGATGAGACCACGTGCTACCTCATCCAAGGGCTCCCAATCACATATACCATTATAAATATTTCCCTTGTGTAACATCAAAAGGTTAATGCAATAATCAATACAAAGAACTACACTTTACTCAACTCTCTCTCATTTACTTGCAATACACAAATCGAGTTTGTACACATTTACATATACATTTATAAACACTGGTTGGTAATTATTCTACAATCAGATCACGAACAACCAGCCGAATTTCGAACCTCACCGTCCCGCGTCGTTGGGCTACTCCCAGGCCCTCTAAATCGCTCGTTTCAGACTGTCCACGTGTTTTAGCGTGTTGGACATTCGCCCACGTGTGCGCGAGTAAAACCAGCATCTGTTGGCAACACTTTTTGGGATCAACAATTTTCATATTTTATTTCAAATTTTATTATTTTTATCCATTTATTAATTAAAAGTTGTAAAATAACAAATATATTCCCCTTTTTAAATAAAGCAAAAATAAAGAAAAGTAAAGTAAATAACAAATTGCAACTATACTTCCATTTTTTTAAAAGTACAAATAAATTTCAAATAAATAATTAAAAATTTAAAAAAATCACTTTCTTTTTAATTATTTATTTGGAATTTATTTGTACTTTTTTGAAAAATTTGAGAGTATAATTGTAATTTATTTTTTATTTTTCTTTTCTTTATTTTTGTTTATTTAAAGAGGAGGGTATATATGTCATTTTACAGCTTTTAATTGAGAAAATGAATAAAAATAATGATTTTCTCAATGAGAAGTGAAAATTAGGGTGAAAAGGTGAAAAAATGAAAAAGTAACGATGTTTTGCACAATAATTTTGAAAGGTATGGACGTTTTGTGCTAATTATCCTTTTAATAAATTATTTGGACTTATTCGCACTTTTTAAAAAAGTTTGGAAGTATGATTCCAATTTGTTATTAATTTTCTTTTTCTTTGTTTTATTTTATTTAATTAGGATGATATATTTGTCACTTTACATGAGAAATTAGATGAAAAATGATGATTTCCATAATGAAAGGTGGAAGTAGGAGTGAAAATGCCAAAAAAATGAAAGATATGAACGTTTTGCATAATAACATTGAAAAATAAAGACGTTTTGTGCTAATTAACTTTTAAAATAAGTCACTGTTTTGATTAGCTAAAGTTGAAAAATAAGTAAATTATAATTTTTTTTTAATTATTGATGCATGTATAAGTTATTTTTAAAATAAGTAATCTTTCGATTTATAATTAGAAAATGTCGTGGAAGCTCGCTTCGAAAATCGTCAAATTGGTAATTTTCATGTTCAATTTCACGTTACATTTCTCTACTAAGCACTCCAATCCACAATCAATATATTTATTTTGGCTGCTTTTCAATCTCACCCATAAAAGACAAGATAACGATGATAATTTGTAATCATAAAGGCAAGAAAGAAAACAATGAAAAGAGGCAAGAGACACGACCAAAAATCAAAGGGAAGCGACACGAATTTTCTTCTCCAGCAGGCTATTGATTTCTCTCTTTGCATGCACGCATTTTTTTTCCCTTCCTTTCAAACACACAAAAGTGATTAGTGTAGAAACACATATAGGCTTAGGCCTTTAGTTGGACCATTAATAAAGTTAAATGAGTCAAAATTCAAAACCATCAAAGAGATAATATATATGGGTCTGGACTTGATTGGTGATAATTATTTAACTCATCAGCCGATACCTATGGTATATATTTAGACGTTTAACATTATTACCTGCAATTTATTGGGTATCAAAACCCAAAAAAAAAAAAAAATCGAATGCTTTTTGGAAATAAAAGTTTAGGGTTTTTTTTTAAGATTTGCCACACATGCTAATTTGAAATTTTAGAACCATTAATATTTTTAAAGAATAAGATAAATTTATAATATATTCTTCACAAATGTGAGAAGAATTTTCTACGACTTCTAATCAGTGTTTCAAAAATCAATCCGAATTAATTGGTTGGTTTTGGCAATTTGATCGGGTTATTTTATAGTTGAACTAGTGAGTTCAGTGGTTATTTTAACGGTTTTTAAATTTTCAATTTTAAGCTTATGTTTGTATCAAATCTTGATTGAATCGTAGGCTACATCTGAAAGGGAGCTCATGTATCACACACAACCAAGCAAAATTATCGATTTATAATTTTGACCGATTTTCATAATCAATGTCCAAACCATATTCTCCCGTAACTTTTCATTTTATTTTACTTTTAATTGAGTAAACGATTTGATTCGATTCATACTTAAAATGTTGACCGATAATAAAAAAAATAAGAAAATTTTGTGGACCCAAACAACGGTCTTTGAAACAATTAAGTAATTTGGTGAATTTTTGGCACTCCTACTTTGGATAGATAATAATTGCAACCAAATAAAAACAGATAAGTAATGTCAAGTCTGAATTATACAAATAAAAAATATGATTCCTGTTATAGTTACATGATGAGAATACAATATTTTACCATATAAATTCAAAACAATTTGAAAAAACACATGGATAAAATAACATCAAGTATTATTGGAAACTAAACTTTTTATTTCAAATAGATCTCCAGTTACTCTACCAAAAAATAAAAATAAATAATAATAATAATAATATATATATATATATATATATATATATACATACCTTATAAATTTGAAACAAATTTAAAAAGCTTAAGACTATAAATAAAATAAAGTCGATTTTTATTAGAAAATATGAAACAAATTTAAAAAGATTAAGACTATAAATTATTATTAGGAAATAGTTCTTTAGGAAATTTTATTGGGAAAATGTATTTCCAAATTAATTTGTTTCTTCATACAGTTGGTTAAATTTTTTTAAAATTTAAAGATAATAAGCAATAATTATGCCAAAATGTAAATAAAGAAAACAATTTCAAATTTCTTTAAAAAAACAGTATTAAAAAAAAAATTGTCGTCTCCAAATTAGAAAACAAATCATGCCGTTTCTTCAAATATAAAAGGGGCATTTTTAAGAATGTCCAATTTTAAGGGGTATGAGTTCAAAAGTGTCAACTTATTTGAATTTAATGTCAACTTGTATATTATGCCATTAATGAAAAGCTACATTTTGAAATGATATTTTCAACATTTGATTTTTTTATTAATTTGTCACGAATTTTGAAAAATGACTTCCATGAGAAGTTATATTAAAATAATGTTTCTCGACATTTCATATGTTATTCTCGATATTTGAATATCGTTTCATTTGTCTAGAATGATATTTCATTTTGAACATGATATTTCTTTACATTTAAAAATATCGTTCTCGATATTTCTGAATCAATGAAAAACATAACATTTATTGTGAATTGATATGTATACTTTTTAAAATAAATATGATAGGTTATGCGTCAAAATTTTATTGATCAATAACAATATTGTAAAAATATTCATTTTTGTCTTAATATAAAATTATAAATTATTAATAAGAGTATTTTGGTCTTACAAATGAGTAAAATTTCCTCAATATAAAACGGGCAATATTCCGTTCATTCTTTCCATAGCAAACTCAAGACAAAAGACAATACCAGTCTCTCTCTCTCTGAAGTCAGTCATTTTCTCTCTCTTAACTCCATTAATGGAGGGAATTGAACTTTACACACTCCAAACAGAAGCAAAATACTACAAAGTGTAAGTCTTAAAAATTCTGGCGCCATACTTTCACCTACCAATATTTCAAAGCTCCTCTCCTTTTATCACTTTTCTTGAGTACAAGAATTTGGAGCACGTCAATCATAAATTTAGAGTAATCTCTGCCGCATTTGTTTGAATAAAAAAGCTTAGAAATGGACGACAAGGAGAGCACTGAGTCGGGTTCGCCAGGTGGGAACTCAGAGTCTGACTCACCAGCAATGACTAGTGGTGGTGATATTGTTGCTGGGGGTGCTGCTGTTAGCGTGGAAAGAAGCGTTGCAGCAATAAATGCGCCAGCAGTCACAGTGAGTGGAACTATGGGTGGCGAAGGAGGTGGAAGTGGTGATTTAACGATGGGTAAAAAGAAGAGAGGGAGGCCAAGAAAGTATGAATCAGATGGGAACCTGAGAGTTCCATACGCAGGATCTCCACCAGGTGGAGTGCTGTCCCTGGAAGGCTTTAATTTGTCACCGACTCCAGCATCTAAGTATTCATCTGGCACCAAAAAAGGGCGTGGTAGGCCTCCTGATTCCGGCAACTGGCAAATTCTTTGTTCTTTGGGTATGGAATTTCTAAACAATCTCACTACTACTGGCATCCTTAATTAATTTTTTGCATATTATCTTATACGAGTATATCTATTCTTGTGGGTCTTTCCAAGATTTGATTTTTTCTTCATTTTTTGCAAAAATGATGCAAGTCCCTCCTACAATATATATATATATATATGGGGTTTTTTTTTTGG
>NC_036256.1:4090764-4136961 GCF_002742605.1 Olea europaea var. sylvestris | reverse complement strand
AATGACCTAGGGTTTTTCTCATTGTGTGTCTATTTTGGGGTGAGGTGGGGTTTGGTGTCCTTGGAATTTGCTCTGAGTTCATTGTTTAAGCTGCCATTAGACATTCCCTTTGACTAACATCCTTGCAATGTTATTTGCATTTCTGTGCTACTATCGATCAATCTTTAAAAATATATCTCAAAAAAATTGGTAAAATTTGGATCTTTCTTGTATTTCTCTTTCCTTGATTAATTTCACTTTTGATTTTTTACTTTGTTGGTTCTTGTGGGTTCTATTTTTACTTTTTTATTTTTTTTCCCTCATTGCACGGTACTTTGATAATGCTTTCTTACAATTGTTTCTTTCGATCCATGCAGGTGAATTGTTCACGGCCACAGCAGGAAGGGATTTTACGCCGCATGTAATCACTGTATATACCGGAGAGGTAGTGAGAATTCTGTTAGCTCTTAAAATGATCTTTTTGCAGATTCACCTGTGTTTCTGACATTCTATGTGGTATTTGTATTTTGGAATACATAGGACGTTGCAGGGAAGATCCTTACATTTGCTCAAAAGGGCGTTCGAGGGATTTGCGTTCTTTCTGCTAATGGTTCTGTCTCCAATGTTACAATTCGCCAACCCGGTTCTTCTGGTGGTATCTTGACATATGAGGCATGGTCTCATTCGATTGATGCCAAGAGAAAAGAACTTTGCTTTTTTATTATTTTATGCTTATATTCATTTCAACTTGCTTTGGCTTTTTCGTCGTACTAACACAGATATGATCTTTGCTGTCTTTGGGATGTCAACGGCTTTTCATTTTGATTCACGCAGCATGCACATACATAGCATCTTGCATCCACATTTCTGCAATTCCCGAAGACGTTATTTTTGGTTTCTTAGGACTCTGCAATGGTATGGTTAGTGTGGACTTAGAGCATCTCCAACGGTGGTGTCAAATTAGATGTAAATTGGTATCTTTAAAACTAATTTTTCATCCTCATTTACATTCCGGTAGATCTAAATTTAAATTTTGCCCCAATTGAAAGATTTAAAACCATTTTTTACCTCTCCAGAATGGAAAAAATATGTAAATTTACATCTTTTTTCACATTTTCCGCCGGAAAATGTAATTTGCATCTCTCCATTAGAGAGGTTTCATACCACTTTGGAGATTTAAATTTCTATCTTACATCACCATTGGAGAGTCTCTTAACGTTGCCCTATCATGCTAGTCATTTGCTTAGAATTTTTTTGCTACATTGAATTATGAACTCATTCTTTTCGTGCTTTATCTTGTTGCATGAACTTTAGCGATTATTCCTTTGAATCAAATTGAAGTATGTTATTAGGAGAATGTCGTGTTCAGGGTACGACAAGAAATATTTTTTTGTATTGCGTTGCGCTGATCCTAGTTAAGTATTTGCTTGAAGTAGCATCTGGAGAATGCCATATTTTCAGAGCATCAAGCTTTTCCTCACTCAGTTCTATAATTAAGGGGTACTTATTAGTTGTTCAACAGTAAGAGAGCACCTTGATATTTAGGGAACATGAGACTATTATTTATGATAAAAAGGAAGATCCCTACTATATAAAACTACACCCTGGTGTTGCAGAAATTGGACTCAGGAAATTTTCAAATTAAATAGCGTTTTTATTCACCTCGTCTAGAAACCTATAACTCTGGATACTCCATTCTTTAAACGCAGTAAACATGAACCATTAGATATAAAACCAAATGTCTGTAAATAACAAATGTGCAACTGCAGTATAGATATTTGACTTGAAACGATATCCATGTATAGTTCAAAAATGGAGTTACCTGAAAAGCATATGCAGGTATAATATGTATATTCTTTAATACTTTAATCTAGAGAACATTTTCAATTGTTTTTTAAGATATCATAATCATGTTTGAGCTTTTTGAGTTTGAATTAAAAAGTTGCAATTCGTGCAGGGGCGCTTTGAGATTTTAACTTTGACAGGATCGTTCACATTTTCTGAAAATGGTGGGATAAAAAGTAGGATAGGCGGACTAAGCGTTTCTTTGGCTGGCCCTGATGGTCGTGTTATTGGTGGTGGAATTGCGGGTATGCTAACGGCTGCTACTCCAATACAAGTAAGGCCTTTTCATCAGGCAGTATGTGAACTTTTTATTTCGCTAGCTACTTGTGATCTCTATCTATATCCTGTTTGGCACCCATTTTTATTAAAATGCATTTTTTTCTCTCTTCTTTTCAACCACACATTTTTTATTAAAATAATATTACACGTAAATCAAAAACTTTTTCTTATTTTTCAACCACACATTTCCCATCAATTTACTATTCAAAAATGCATTTTCACATAACAATTCCAACCAAACACCCTCATAATCTACTCCTCGTGCTTATACTCCAGATCGTGTCTTTAAGTGATATGATACGTTCTGAATCCTTCTAGACTTGCGTATCTTTTTTGTTGGAAAATCTATATGATACAACTTCTTTTCTAGATATCAAGCATATGTTTCAGAAATATGAGGCATCTTGCTATTTGATCCCTTGATAAATGTTTCTGGAAAAGATATATTTTCTTCTGAATCATTAACTATGGATTGTAAAGCATAAGAAGAAATTTTGAAAACTACTGACTTCCAAAAGTTTCTGCTTTTCTGGTCATCTCTTCGTCCGCATTTAGGTGTCATCAAAAAGTCAAATGATGGGAGATAATTGACATAATGCCTCAGAAACAGATAGATGTGACCATATTCCTACATTGTTGTAAATTGTATTAGTTCAATGTTGCACACAGGCGTACTTCTTTTTAGCGTTGATCTACTGTTTTGTGTACTTACTAGTTGTCAATTACGTCTTT
Source organism: Olea europaea var. sylvestris (assembly GCF_002742605.1). NCBI lineage: Eukaryota > Viridiplantae > Streptophyta > Magnoliopsida > Lamiales > Oleaceae > Olea > Olea europaea. The sequence goes on along the minus strand of NC_036256.1, from coordinate 4,134,126 downwards.
GAATCTTTTTATCATCTTTGTTAATGGAAAAGCTATTGAACAATGGTGAAATTGGGCACATTACTCCTGATTAGACAGTTTTGCTGGGTTAGGCACGCTGTACTCTATGTTCATGTCCGAATTCCAAAAAATAAAAAATAAATTCGGGGTCGGTTAGAAGATCCGTTTTCCATTAATCTGTGGTCTTGGGCCGCTGTATGTTAATCTAAATGAAAGACTTGACACTTCCATGTATTCACTGCAAAATTTATGCGTATTCTGATTTATTTTGACAGATTGTTGTTGGAAGCTTCATGCCAAATGGTTACAAGACACCTAAAAGAAAGCAAAATCTTGAATCCAGAGTTTCTTCTCTGATCCATAGTCCTCCGGCTACAATGACAACAGCAACACCAATATCGCAAGTGGCACCAGAAATCAACTTCCCACTAGTTCCAACGTCTCAATTGCCAGTGCCGAATCAGGGAGAAGCAGATAATAACACGAACACTAAAGAGTGTCAGTACTCCACATCTACAGTTACTGCTAACTGGAATGGTACAGAGCCAATTTCTGAACAGAGACCATCTCCCGACATTAACATCTCTGTATCTGTTGATTAGCAACGAAACAAGTCTATAACCAAGTAGATTTATGATACGGTAATTCCAGTTATTAGCTTTAGGCATATGAAAGTGAGTCAAAAGGGGACATGGTTAGTTATATGATGCATAATTTCTCTTTTTCCTTATTCTTGTGAACATTTAGTTTAGATTCCTTGTGAATTTTCAAATGAGGTGTTATATTGTTGTTCAAAATCAATCAAACGTTTGTGGAATGGAAAATGGAATCAAAAGCCATAAATTGGCCTATGCGGTCTTTAATGTCATGGGATTAAAGATGAAAGAGAAAAATACAGAGTTGAGGGATCTCAATATCCTTCTAATAGTGTGGTCGCATAGGAGTTTATAGAGAATTAGAGCTTCGCCATCTTTTGATACATGCAATCGCATAGAACAAGATTGTAGCCGTTAATGATAATTTTGGTTTAAATTTTGGTGGCCTTTCATTTAATTTTGGCACCACTTCGTGAAGTTTGTTTTAAATCTATAAATAGGTGATCATTGTTCATCGCTAGAAGATTGAAACACATAGAATTCATTTGATTCCACGAAACAAAAGAACATCAATGTTTCCTCATATTCAATTCCTTTCTTTGTGTTCTTGAGTTTTGGAGGATTTTACTTAATGCTTGAGTGATTAATTCTTTTCAGGGCTTGATAATTCCTGCAAACCATTTGCCCAGTACCCTTGAAGCATCTAATTTCAATTTGAGAGGGGGCAAATATTGTTTAAGGACAACGATATCGTGTTCGAGCCTTCTATTTCTATATTCTTCTTGGCTTTATTCGTGTTTCTTCTCCATTTCTCTCGTGTGAAAGAAATATTTTCTAACAATCTCAAATGATATTTCTGTCAAATGGAGAACGAAATCACTATGACGACAATCAAATTGATGAATCAAGATCTTGTTCAACTAGATCGCTTTGATGACACTAACTTCACAAGATGGGAGGACAAATTGAAGTTTCTACTAACGGCACCGAAAATATACTACATTCTCGATTCGAAATTGGCACCACTACTAGAACAAACAAATGGAGAAATCGAAGCCATAAAATTTTAAAGACAAAAGCAACAAGAGGATGAACTTATATGTTGTGACCACATACTCAATGCATTGTCCGATCGATTGTATGATCTCTACACCAACACATCCCCAGTGAAAGAAATTTGGAATGCATTAGAGAGTAAGTACAAAGTCGAAGAAGAAGGTACCAAGAAATTTTTAATTTCCAGGTATTTTGATTCTAAGTTTTTAGAAAATATTCCTCTTCTTCCCCAAATTCATGAATTGCAATTCCTCGTCAACAAGTTGAAAGCAATCAAAATTGAAATCCCGAAAACTTTCCAAGTGGAAACAATTATTGCAAAACTCTCGGGGACTTGGAAGGGATATCGGAAGAAGATTATGCATATTTCCAAAGATTGCTCTTTAAAACAATTGCAGATACATCTTCCCATCGAGGAAGAGTTACAGCAAATGCCATAGAAAAGATCGAGCCTTCTAAATCCAACAAGAGAAAGTCTTCCATGAACTTTAACAAGTTTAAGAAGAAGATCAAAGGCAGTTATTTTGTATGTAAAAAACTTGGACATTATGCAAAGGAATGTCGACACTGGAAAAAAACAACTCTGAGAGAAAAGTAAACTACATCAAAGAAGACAACATTATGGCCATCGTAAGTGAGATCAATGCTATCAAGGGTAAGGTTCCCTATTGGTGGTATGTTACATGTGCAACCTTACATGTTTCATATGATAAATCATTGTTCAAGACATACTTTGAAGTGGATGGAGATCACGAAATTCATATGGGTAACGAAATTCGATCCAAAGTAATTGAAAAAGAAAATGTAGAAATATCTTCACTTTTGGTAAGACCGTTACCTTGACTAATGTGTTGCATGTTCCCGACATGAATAGAAATTTGGTTAGTGAAAATCTCTTGGGAAAATCAGGCGTAAAATGTGTTTATGAGTCCGGTAAACTTGTATTATCCTTAAACAAAAAATTTGTTGGTAAAAGTTATTCTTGTGAAAGAATGGTCAAACTATATATTGGTGACAAGTTGAATAATAATAAAGTTGATTTTGCTTATATTGTTGATTCTTTTACTTTGTGGCATGCTAGATTAGGACACGGGAAAAAGTACTATGACGAGAATGTTAAAATCTAATTTGATTTCACACAATGAAAACGATGTATTTGAATGCAAGACACGTGTTGAATCTAAAATGATTAGGAAGCCATATCAAAGTGTAAAAAGAACTTCTAGTATTATCGAATTAATTCATACGGACATATATAAATTAAATGGAATGTTAACTAAAGGTGAAAATATGTATTATATTACCTTTATAGATAATTCCTCTAGGTTACATATATTTATTTGATGAAACATAAATATGAGGCTTTTGATCTGTTTAAAACATATAAGAGTGAAGTAGAAAATTACTTAAGCAAGAAAATAAAAATTTTAAGAAGCGATAGAGGTGGAGAATATTTTTCTAGTGATTTTAATTTATTTTGTGAACAACAAGGAATTGTCCATCAATATTCAGCACCTAGGACACACGAACAAAATGGTTTAGTTGAAAGAAAAAATAAAACTTTAGTATAAATGATAAATGCTATGTTAAATTATCCTAAGTTGCCATTCAACTTGTGGGAGTAAAGCATCGTTGAGTGGATGTAAAATACTAAATAGGATTCCTTCAAATTTTAGTAAAGTTTCGCCTTTCGAATTATGGAAATGGATAAAACCTAACATTGGATACATCAAAGTGTGAGAGTTCTTACTTATTGTAAGAATACAAACCCTAATAGGACCTAAAGGCATCAAATGTACCTTTGTTCGATATGCTACTAATAGCAAATTATATAGATTGTTAAATTTGGAGACTAATGTGATAATTGAATCCAGTGATGTAGAGTTCTTTGAAAATTCACTATCTTCGGATAATGAATTAAGGAAAATTCATAAAAAAATTCCAAACTCTAGTGGAACACAAGACAAAACATCTTTTAAAAATGTTAATGAATCTAGTGAACCTCGAAGAAGCAAAAGAACTTGAATTGAGAAGTCTCTAGGACCAGATGAAATTAACTCTCAACTTATTTCCTTTATGTTAGTAGAGAAAAGTGAAAAGAATGTTGTAAGAGCAATTCTTTTTGTTTTACAAGTGAAAACTAATCCTAAAACTTATAGAGGGGCTGTGACTTCTCGAGATAGCATATTTTGGAAAGATACAATTAAAGATGAAATGGATTCAACTATGTCGAACAATACATAGGAACTTGTCAATTTATCCAAATCTATTGGATGTAAATTGGTGCTTAGGAGAAAATATAATGTTGATGGTTCTCTTAACACCTTTAAAGCTAGATTAGTGGCTAAAGGTTATCGATAAAAAGAAGGAATATATTATTTTGATATTTATGCACCGGTAGTTAGAATAACATCAATTAGGATATTATTCGAGCTGGTTTCGATACATGACTTACATGTTCATCAAATGAATGTCAAGACGACATTCTTAAATGGAGACTTTGATGAAAAGGTCTATATGGAACAACCTAAAGGATTTGCACTATCAGGAAATGAACATAAAATATGCCAGTTAGTGAAATCGTCATACAGTTTAATACAAGCACCTAAGAAATAGCAAGAAAAGTTCGACCTAGCTATAATATCATTTGGTTTTTAGATATAATAATGTAGATAAATGTTTATATTCCAAATTATGTTATGTAATATTTATTTGCTTATATGTTGACGACATGCTGATTATAAGTAATCACATGTATGAAATAGAAGAAATGAAAAAGTTTCTATCTTCCACATCCAAGATGAAGAATCTTGGAGAAGTGGATATCATTTCGGGTATCAAAGTTACTAAAGATAGTGGGGGTTATAATTTAAATCAGTCACATTATATTGAGAATGTAATAAATAAGTTCAAGCATTCGAACATAAAAGAATATATTACCCCTATTGATCCAAGTTCAAAACTTATGAAGAATGATGAAAGGGTAGTTGTTCAATAGGAATACGCAAGTGTTATAGGAAGTTTAATGTATGTTGTGCAATGCATTAGACTAGACATAGCATTTGCAATTAGTAAGTTTAATCAGAGAAATGAAAATTGGAAGGCCGTTGAAAGAGTTCTAGGATACTTAAATAAAATCAAAAAGTTAGGTCTACAATATACTAGATTTCCGGCTATATTAGAAGAATTTATAGATGCTAGTTGGATATCAAGCACGGGAGAAAGTAAATCTAATTTGGGTTGGGTGTTTACGTTTGTAGGAGGAGCTGTTTATTAGAAATCAAATAAACGAACATGTATAACATATTCGACTATGGAATCCGAATTTATAGCATTATCAGAAAGAAGCTGGCTTAAGGATCTACTATATGAGATACCGTTGAGATCGAAGAACATAGCTTCAATATCTATCGTGTGTGATAGTCAAGTCACCTTAGCAAAAGTATACAATGAAGTATATAATGAAAAGTCTAAACATATGAGTCTTAGACAAGATTACATAAGGAAATTAATCAAAAGCCGAATAATTTTCCTCAATTATTTAAGTCAATCGAGAATTTAGTGAATCTTTTATCTAAACCTCTAAATAGAGATTTAGTGACGTCTACTTCAAGAATAATGTGGTTGAAACTCTTGAACTAAAAGGTTCACCAATGATAACAACCTTACCTGTTATTACTAAACAAGTAATCTATAGATTCAAAGGATAACAAGTCATTCGATATGTTGATAGTTTTAGCATTATAAATCCGTGATAACCCTATTCGAATTGAATAATGCTGATTGCAACTGAAATGATGGTTGAGTTTTAAGCACTTAATGAAGTTCAGTAGTAAGTACAAGTATCTCTCAAAATAACAAAAATGCTGGAAGAACTTCACCTAGATAAATTTCGAGGTGGTGCTGCCTCAATAGAGAGTTAGAATTTCTCTCTTAAAAGTTTGTCGAAAAGGATAAGCGCAATGTCATCTAAGCGTTAAGCAAGTTTGAGGAACTTGAGAACTCGTGATACTTATGTGTGTTCTTACAGGCATAGTCATAAGGAATTATTGGTTCAAAGCTTCAATTCTACTTTTGATTCTGACTTTACTTTGTTTGAATTGCATTATGGTTAGATTGAGATCGAAAGATATCTAATCCGTATGCATGAGTATTGTATTTTTGAATATGAGGTTTTATTGAATTTTGAACAAATGGAAGATTGTTATATTGTTGTTCAAAAGCAATCAAACATTTGCGGAATGGAAAATGGAATCAAAAGCCGTAAATTGGCCTATGCGACCTCATGGGCCAAATGGGCTTGCGGTCGCATAGGAGTTTATAGATAATTAAAGCTCTGCCATGTTTTGATCTATGCGACCGCAAAGAACAAGATTGTAGCCGTTAATGACCGTTTTGGTTTAAATTTTGGTAGCCTTTCATTTAATTTGGCATCACTTCGTGAAGTTTGTTTAAAACCTATAAATAGGTGATCATTGTTCAAGGCTAAAAGATTGAAACACCTATAGAATTCATTTGATTCCACAAAACGAAAGATCGTCAATTTCTTCCCTCACATTCAATTTATTTCTTTGTATTCTTGAGTTTTGGAGGATTTCACTTAATGCTTGAGTGATTAATCCTTTTCAAAGCTTGATAATTCCTGCAAACCATTTTCCAAGTACCTTTCAAGCATCTAATTTCAATTCGAGAAGGGGCAAATATTGTTTGAGGAGAATGACACCATGTTTGGGCCTTCCGTTTCTATATTCTTCTCGACTTTATTCATGTTTCTTCTTCATTTCTCTCTTGCGAAAGACATATTTTCCAACATGAGGTTGTCTAGAAACTGCAGTGGCTCTGTAGTTTATTGTTTACATTGATAGTTCACCACAATTCTGAAATTGTTGAGACATTCAGATTCTGGGAAAAGGGGATTTCTATTTTTTTGCAGTAGCATGAGAAATATATTCTGTATTCTTTTACTTATTTGCTCCGCGGCTAGTTGAGTCTAGTATTACGTATTAAACAATATAACAAACACACACTAAATCATTAAGCTCAAGAACTGAAAATTTTGTATGCATCGAGGTCCTTGTTTTCTAGCATTTTCGCTCATCGACGTAAATTTCATCACATATCTTGTATCAATGCTAAACCAATGCCCATTATAAAATTGAAGATCTGTTAACAATGACACATAATTTATCATGGCAACTTGTTCGACAAACATATGTCATGGGGATGAATATATTATTCTCAAAGAATATCACCATCTTTCATGGATAAAAGAGACGCATTGTTAGCGATAATGTCATCATCTTCATTTATTGAATTCGAATAATGATCAAATATGTTGTATTTTTAGACAACTTTTTCTTGAGGTTGACGTGTCTAGATTATCCACGCTTGTTTTCAAATTTTTGTGCCATTCAAACATAGCCTACGTTTGACTTCCATTAATTTTCATTTCATTACATTTCATTTTTTTTCTCTCCTATTCTCAATCAGACAATCTTCCATAAAATAATATTACTCGTATATCGAAAACCTTTTTTTCTCAACCACTCATTTTTAAAACAAAGCACACTATTCCACCATTTTTCATTTCCACAAAATGGCAGGCCAAATGGGGGCTAAATCAAACCACCATTGACTCCACAAGCGAAAGTTGATTCTCGTGTCAAACATCTCATCATCACCTGACGTGTATTTTCTATTCTCGAACGACCCGAGGTTGTCATGATGTCCAAGAAGAAGGATTCTCCTTCTTTAGAAGCGGCACTTCGTCATCAGTTCCTTATCATCCTTCGAATGACTTCGTGCCATACTCCATGGCCAGTTGAGTCCATATTACGTATTAAGCTCCTGTTTGGTTCTCATTCTTTCTTCATTAAAATGAAAAATATGACCATTATCCATCACATCAAGCCACCAAATTTGAATTTTTGTCTCCTCTATGGGCCCATAACAACTATTGTTGACCTCAAAAAGCGTTGCCAACAGATGTCGGTCCCACCCGCACACACGTGGACGAATGTCCAACACGCTAAGACACGTAGACGGTGTAAAACGAGCAGTTCAAAGGGCGTGGAAGTAGCCCAACGACGCGGGACGGTGAGGTTCGGAATCCGGCGGGTTGTTCGTGATCCGATTGTACAATAATTACCGACCGGTGTTCGTCAATGTATATGTAAATGTGTATAAACTCAATTTGTATATTGTAAGTAAATGAGAGAGAGTTGAGTAAAGTGTAGTTCTTTGTATTGATTCTTGCATTAGTCTTTTGATGTTACACAATGGAAGTATTTATAGTGATACATGTGAAATGGGAGCCCTCGGATGAGGTGGCACGTGGCCTCATCTCTTTGATTCAAACATTTTATCCTAGGTATGGGGCTTGACTTGTTAGCTTGTTGCGCATTTATTGCTTGTGTAGAGCCTCCATACTAGTGACAAGACTTGACCTTTATGCTTATGATAAACGTTCCATCAATCATTCGAATAAGATCTTTGTGTAGGCGATCTCTTGGGAGAAGTGACCATGGAGGATGCCCCCTTGTGGTTCGAAGGCTCCTGCATTGGCTTCGGGGCGTCGGCCATTTCATACGATACTTCCACTTGAGGGCTTCAGCTATCTTCAACCAGTTTCAGCATCATGGCTTCGGGTCATGGGCCTCGGCATGTGGACCTCGGGTACATTCACAGGCCTCGGTAAAAGGGAGCCTCGGCTAGTAGACTTTGGCTTGAAGGGCTTCGACCATAGTCCACCTCGACAATCTATGCCACCTCGACTAGAGGGCCACGTGGTTCGCCCTGGGCGGGCCATTGGCCCATGTAGGTTGGCCAAGTATGACAACACGCAACAATAATCCCCCAAGTCCATGTATGGTCATTTATGTAATGCGTGGACTTTAACGAAGTAAAAATGGACTTTAATGAAGTAAAAATGGACTTTAATGAAGTAAAAATTGAAGGAATTTTTTAACCCCAAATAATAGTCCCCTAAGTCCAAGTATAGATATTTATATCATGGTTGGAGTTAGAGATGTGCTGCTGTGGGTGAATGGTGAAGAGCCGAGGCTGTGGTGAAGGTGAGGCAGAGGTAGTTGGGAAACCGAACCTGCGGGGCTTGTTGGCTGAACGTTGAAGTTGAAGTCGAGGTGGTTGAGAAACCGAACCTGCGAGGTGGGTGAGAAACCGAACCTGCGAGGCTTGTTGGCTTCATCAGCCGAGGCTCAATGGTAATGATTATACGTCAATAGCTGTGCCAATGATTTGATGTTTTGTGCTTATTTTCGAGGAAAAATGGCTGGTCCGTCCGACTTCCAAGGTGCCTACTGCCGTCGAATTAAAAACACAATTATGAGGACAGCTGGAGGTTCTAGAAGCAGACGCATTGGACGGGGTGCATGGGAGGCACGTTTGAATCTGAGGCGTAGGTTAGAAAAATCATTTGAATTTAACGCCTCGGATTTGATCTACAATGGAGGGTTCAGATTGACTGAGTTTCGATCTAACGGTTGGGGTTCGTCCTGGACCTCTATAAAGGGTAAGAAAATCCCATTTTTTAGGACTTTTGAAAATTTGCAATTCGATTCTCTCTCAAATTCCTAAATTTTTCGGCATCAAGACTGCCTATTTTTTATTTTCCGGCTTATCTCCATTCGTAGTGTTCTTCCCTTAGGTATCATTCGCAGAAAAACCTTATTTTTGTTGTGTTTATTCTGTGAGATGGAGTCCACCTCGAGTAGGGAGTTGGTGACGGTTGCGTCGTTAGATTACGAGGTCTGTCAGATGGGGGATGCCGAGGCTAATAATTATGCCATGACCGAGGACCCAGTAGATTATACTGAAGAGTGGAGGGCGTGTAGGGTGCCCTCAAGCATGACGTGGAAGAGGTTAGGGAAGATCAGGAAGAGATACAGTGTCCCCCACACCATAGAGATGTTAGTTCCCGAGCTAAATGAGTGGGCCTGCTATCTGAGGTCCAGATGCCTGGCAGTCAGTGAATACCTGTTTAAGACAGGTATGCGTCTTCCTCTGCACCCCTTCTTTAGGGCGGTGTTGAGGAATTTTATGTTGTCGCCGACCCAGGTTCTGCCAAATAGGTAGAGCCAGTTGGTCGGCTCATACATTTCCTGTGGAAGGAGGTGTCACTTGGGGAGGACATGCCTCTCCATGTATTCATGATTCTTTTTCAGCCCCGGATCATAGGGAAGGAGTCCAGGAGGTGGTATTATCTTACACCTTAGGGGGCTCACGCACCCTTTGTGGTGGGACTGCCTTCCTCCATTAAGGGGTGGAGGAGTCATTGTTCTGGGTGCGGGGAAAATGGCAGGCAGTGGAGGGGGACAAGGCCCTTTCTTGCACAATGCCGACCCAGTACTACGAAACTCGTGAGTCTCCCAGCCCCTACTCATATTTCTGAATTGAACACATAGAAAATTTCTAACTGTTGGAGCCTCCATTGCAGATTGTAGTACGAGGTTCGAGCTCAACAGGGAGGAGTTCGAGGTGATAGAGGACATCTATAAGAGGCCTCTGAAGCTCCGCCACTTTGACCATCTGATCGACCGGAGTCGCTACTTTCTGAATTTTGGTCTAATGGCTTCCAGAGGTACGAGGCTCCAATAGTTGAAAATTTCTTTGTATTTTTTATTGGACATTGATGTGCTGACCTGACGCTCTTATGTAGATAAATTCAAGAGGAGGGAATACCCAGCTCTAGACATGGCTACAATTATAAAAGCCACCACCACCGCCAAGGCTAGGGCCTTGAAGACGAGGTCTAGCGGGCCAAGGAGGTCCGAGGCAAGGTGAAACGCCTTTCAAAGGACAGTACTCCAAAGGCTTCCGAAGAGGGAGCTTCCCAGAGGCAGGAGAGGCCAAAGGAGTCTCGGGGGAAAGAGAAAGTCCCAGAGGAGGCGAAGAAGAGGAAGCTGGTGCACGTTACTAGCTCATCCGGGAAATTTGGGACGTCAGTGTCCCACGAGGCCAAATCAACAGGCGAGCCAAAACTGCTCGCATCTGCCTCCAAAGCCATCAAGTTAGAAATGGTCAGAGAAGCTGAGGCTGAGGAGGCCAGGGAGGAGGCTGTCGAGGAGGAGGCTGCTAAACAAAAGCCTATTCGCGAAAAGGGAAAGTCTCCAAGCTTCCTAGCTGGAAGGGAGGAGACCTTGGCCCCAACCCTGGTAGAGGCTCTTCCCCAGGAGGTCCGAAGCGCCACGGAGAACTTTTACCGGTTCTGGACGGACAGGTGGCAACTGCATGCCTCTTTTTGCGATGCTACCGACCTGACGCAGGCGTTAGTGAGCCAAAGCATCAGAACTTTTGGCCTCGTTCTTGAATGCCGGGAGGCCCTGAGTGATTTTCAGACAAGGACCAGGTCTTCGGAGGAGAAGACGGCCTCCCTTGCAGAGGAGTTGAAGGCGGCTAGGGCCGAGGTGGAAGAAGCCAGGGCCCAAAAACTCGAAGAAATAGCCAAGCTGGAGTCTGCCTTGGCCCAGATTGAGGCCTTGAAGAAGGAGGTCCACGAGTCATAGTGCGAGGTGGCCTCCCTTACAAAGAAGGTGGAGGTCTCCAATGAGCATCAGAAGGTAACCGCCGAGGCCTTGGAGAAGGTCAATCTCTCTTTGATGGGTGCCCAAGAAGCTTACCATTTCTTGAAAACCCAAGTCAAGTGGTATGTGGATGATGCATCCCATGCCAGAGAGGAGGCCCAACAGGCGAGGGAAGAGGCGGTGCAGGAGTATGTTGCCAACTTCCACAACACAGACGAATATAAGAGCTTCAGTGCATACTGGAGAAACTTTGCCTATGCTGAGGTAATGGAGCAGGCAGAGGAACTATATCCCAATTTGGATCTGACTCAACTTAGGTCTGAATTCGTAGATGAGGTACCTCAGACCCCTGCTGAGGACGTGTAGGGTAATGAAGAGGCTGAGGTAGGGGAACCAAATGCTGATGCTCAAGCTACCGAAGCCCCAAGCACAGAAGCACCTCCCCCATCTGCCCAAGCTTAGATTAGTTTTCTTTTCAGTCTTTTTCGAATGAATGGCCTGAGGCCCACTTTTGTAATCCTTTTTGAAGATCAATATAATGCCTATTTCATTCATTATTTCTTTTTATCAAAGTGTACGCGCCTCGTTTAAGCAAATGAACTTAAAGGTTGACAGAAGCACCAACTAAATAACTCTAACTTGGTACCTTAACTTCAATTATTCTAAACAACTGGATTGAACCTCGGATAAGCAAATGAACTTTACTTCAGCATAATAACTGTTTGAGCCTCGGACTTAAGCAAATGAACTTTAGACTTAAGCAAATGAACAACTGAAAATAATGAGCCTCGGAACTAAAAAAAAAAGAATTGCACGTAAGGTGGCTTCTTCCCTTGGCGTTTTGTCTAGCCAAAGGGAGGCATGTGCTAGTGCCTCGGAGTTCAAGTGAGGTGGCCCAGAGGTGGGTCGCGAGCCTCTCCTCCGAGGTTACGACGCATCCCAGACACGGTGGGTGGTGCAGCCATGTTGAGGCTTCTCCCCTTGGCGTTTTGTTTATTCTGGCCAAAGGGAGGCATGTACTAGCGCCTCGAAGTTCAAGCGAGGTGGCCAGAGGTGGGACGCGAGCCTCTCCTCCGAAATGACGACGCATCCCAGACATGGTGGATGGTGCAGCCATATTGAGGCTTCTCCCCTTGACGTTTTGTTTACTTTGGCCAAAGGGAGGCATGTGCTAGCGCCTCGGAGTTCAAGTGAGGTGGCCCAGAGGTGGGACGCAGGCCTCTCCTCCGAGGTGACGATGCATCCCAGACACGGCGAATGGTGCAGCCATGTTGAGGCTTCTCCCCTTAGCGTTTTGTTTATTCTAGCTAAAGGGAGGCATGTGCTAGGGTCTCGGAGTTCAAGCGATGTGCCCAGAGGTGGGACGTGAGTCTCTCCTCCGAGGTGTCGAGGTAGTACAACACGTTAATTTAATCACTGAATTTTATTGAACCATAGAAATGTTACAAAGGCTGGGAAAGGTCGTCCAGCAAGATAGTACATTTATTAGAAGTAGATTCTGAGGTGTTCAATGTTCCATGAACGGGGTTGTGCCTCGCCGTTCATGTCTTCAATCCAGTAAGTCCCAGGTTGGACTTCTTCTCTGATTTTGTATGGACCTTCCCAGTTTGGGCCAAGGGAACCGGAACTAGGTTCTTTTGAGGAAAGGAAGACCCTCCTAAGTACAAGGTCGTTGATTCGGAATGATCTCTTTTTGACTTTTGAGTTGAAATACCTTGTCATCTTTCTCTGATATGTGTCGAGCTTCAATTGGGAGTCATCTCTTCTTTCTTCGATGAAGTCGAGGTCGAGCCTCCGGAGCTCATCGTTAGTTATCTCGCTGAAGTGCAGACGTCTTGGGGATGGAAGTCCGACTCCCACGGGGCTCATAGCCTCAGTTCCGAATGCCATGAGGAAGGGTGTTTCTCCTGTTGGGGTCCTGGTGGTGGTTCGGATCGCCCAAAGGACTTGGGACAGCTCATCAACCCAGGCCCCTTTTGATACATCAAGCTTCCTTTTCAAGACGTGCTTAATCATCTTGTTCACGTCCTCAACTTAGCCATTTTCTTGTGGGTGGTGAGGTGTGGAGAAGTGTTTCTTTATGCCGAGCTCTTTGCATAATTCTCTAACCTTCATGTTATCAAACTGTTTGCCACTGTCTGAGACAATTGGGTGGGGAATTTCGAACCGGCAAATAATATTTTTCCATAAGAACTTGGAGGTATTAGCTTCAGTGATTTTTGCTAGTGGTTCGGCTTCGACCCACTTCGTGAAGTAATCAATAGCCACAATTGCAAAACTTGCCCCTCCTCTACCTTTAGGTAGGGGACCTATGAGATCTACACCCCATTTTGAGAAAGGTTAGGGGCTAGAGACGGTTGTCAGCTCCTACGATGGTTGTCGGTGCACCGGAGAGAAGCGCTGGCATTTATCGTATTTTCGTACAAACTCGAGGGTGTCCCACTTTAGTGTGGGCCAGTAGTACCCCTACCTCAATATTTTTTTGTGCCAGAGATAGACCTCGGAGTGGTTGCTGCATACGCCCTCGTGGACTTCCCTCAATATGTAGGTAGCCTCTTCTCCTCCGACGCACCGTAGGAGTGGGGAGGAGAAGCTTCTCTTGTAGAGAACGTCATCAATGAAGAGGAAGTGGGCTGACCTCCTTCTTAGCTTGTAAGCCTCATTCTTGTTAGTTGGCAGTGCCTGGTCTTTGAGGTATGCAACGATTGGTTGCATCCAAGTGGGAGTCCCAGCGACCAACATTACAGTTGGGGCCTCGATCGAAGGTAGGAGGAGGTGCTCAATAGGTACTACTATGAGTAGCTCTGAGTCCTTGCTGCTAGCTAGCTTCGATAGTGCATCAGTATGCGCATTTTCGATATGAGGGATCTGGATCAACTCAAACTTTTCGAAGGATGGGATGAGATTCATCACCATTTTCAGGTAGGAGGCCATCGTTTTGTCTTTGGCTGAGAAGTTACCATTGACTTGGCTAACAACCAGCTGGGAGTCACTACTGATGAGTAGCCTCTTTACTTGCATTTCGGTGGCCAGCCTGAGGCCCGCAAGAAGTGCCTCATATTCTGCTGCATTATTGGTAGCTTTGAATCCGAACCTCACCGCCGAGGTGAGCTTGTGACCTTCGGGGTTGATGAGGACAACCCCAGCGTCGGAGCCAACATCCCCAGCTGACCCATCAACAAAAAGATTCCACGTGGGGGGTTCGACAGGTTCCATGATTTCATCCACCTCGGGTAGGTTGCCGAATTCAGCCACAAAGTCAGCTAAGGCTTGCCCTTTTATAGCTGCCCTAGCCTTGAATACGAGGTCAAATTCACTGAGTTCTACTGCCCATTTCAATAACCTTCCTGAGGCATCAGGCTTTTGGAGTACCTGCCTCAGGGGAAAAGTTGTCAGTACATGGACGTGTGAGCTTGGAAGTAGGGTCTCAATTTCCTAGAGGCCGTGATCAAAGCCAAAGCGAGCTTCTCCATATCGGGGTAACGGGTTTCCGACGATAGGAGCGCTTTACTTGTGTAGTATACGGGAAGTTGGGTAGACCCTTCTTCCCGTATCAGAATCGAGCTGATGGCCTCATTGGAGACGGCCAAATATAGTTGTAGGATATCACCGGGCTTAGGTTTGGAAAGGAGGGGGGCTTGCCCCAAGTGCCTTTTCAAGCATTGGAGGCCTCTTCATATTCTTCGGTCCACTGGAATTTCTTCCCAGCCTTCAGTACTTTGAAAAGGGGGAGGCATTTGTCCGTAGCTTTGGACACGAAGCGGCTAAGTGCGGCCACTCACCCGGTAAGACTTTGCACCTCCTTTGGCTTTTGGGGGGACCTCATCTTGCACAGAGCTTCAATCTTCTCGGGATTGGCCTCAATTCCCCGTTGGTTGACCATGTACCCCAAGAACTTGCCGGAGGCTACCCCAAAGGCGCATTTGAGGTGGTTGAGCCTCATCCTATATCTTCTTAGGATTTGGAAAGTGCTGTTGAGGTGTTTTATGTGGTCCTCGGCCTCCAAACTTTTTACTAGCATGTCGTCCACGTAGACCTCCATTGTTTTGCCAATGAGGTCCACAAACATCTTGTTTACGAGTCTTTGGTAGGTTGCTTCGGCGTTTTTCAACCCGAAGGGCATCATTCTATAACAATAGAGGTCTCGGTCCGTGATGAAAGAGGTGTGTTCTTCATTGGTCGGGTGCATGGGGATTTGGTTGTAGCCGGAGTACGCGTCCATGAAACTCAACAACTCGTGCCCAGCTATGGAGTCCACAAGTTGGTCAATCCTTGGGAGTGGAAAGCTGTCTTTCGGGCAAGCTCTATTGAGGTTGGTGAAGTCAATGCACACCCTCCACTTGCCGTTGTTTTTCTTTACAAAAATCGGGTTGGAGACCCATCTAAGGTAGGTTGCCTCCCGGATGAAGCTATTTTGGATGAGCTTCTGAACTTCTTCCTTTAGGGCCTCATACCTTTCAGGATTGAGGGCTCTCCTTTTTTGTCTATGCGGGGCAACCTTGGGATCAATTTTCAGGTGGTGGCAGCTGACCTTGGGGTATATGTCTACCATGCCCTCATGCTTCCAAGCAAAGACGTCAAGATTCTTGCTCAGGAAATCCTTAATCTTTTCCTTCAGAATGTTGGCTAGGCATTTGCCTACCTTCAGCAACTTTGATGGGTCTCGGGGGTCTACCGAGAAGCTCTCAAGTTCCTCTACTGGAGATGCCTGAGGCTCGTGTTCCATGATGCGGGGGTCAATTTCATCGATGACCAGCGCCTCCAAATTAGGTGGTGTATCGATCATGTCAACATCTTCTTGTTCGGTGGGAGCATCACCTTGGACGTCAGCCATGACCATGTCAGCTATGATTCCATGGATGTCCCGGGGCTCTACCTTCTTGATGGAGCTTAGATAGCATTCTCTCGAGCCTCTTTGGTCGCCTCTCACCGTTGCCACCCCATTTTCTGTTGAAAATTTTATGCACAGGTGGTGGATGGAGGTGACTGCTCCCAGTTCCTTTAGGGCTGGTCTGCCCAACACCCCATGGTAGGCCGACCGGCTGTTAACAATGAGAAACTCCATGAAGTTCATCGTTGTTCGTGGGGATTTTCCCATCTCTACTGCTAGTGTTATCTTTCCTCTCGGAGTGATGCTATCTCCGGTAAATCCGTACAACGGAGTGGTGGTGGGCGTCAGCTGATGATCCAATATCATTTTATCAAAGGCGGATCCAAATAGAATGTTGACAGAGCTATCGTTGTCAACTAACATTCGTTTGAGCCCATTCCTGGCTCTGACAACCCTCATCACAAGTGCATCGCAGTGGGGGTAATGAATTACCTCTGCGTCTTCCTGAGAAAATACAATGGGTGAAACCTGGTTTCTTCGGGAGCTGCTACCCACAATGTAGCTTGTCAAAGGGGGTGTTTAGCCTCCCGGGCATAGTTCCTTTTGGCGTTTCGTGTTTCACTGCCAACATATGGACCTCCAAATATGGTGTCCACCTCGTGGATAGGGGCTTCATCTCTAGCTTGCCGGTTTCTTTAGTGCCTACGCCCTTCCCTGGGCCTCTCCGCATCATGCTCCCTTCGCCGTGGGGATACATCCCTTTGACGGGGAGCGGCCTCCTCACGCCCACGCTGGTTGTCGTGCTTGGGCGGGAGCTTGTTCGCCTACGGCGAATCATGTCTGTCTCTAATGGGTTCCTGCTGGGAACGTTGTGCATAGTCTCTACAATTCGCTGTGTTATGCCCGTAGGACCTGTGGTGTACACAGTATTCTGGGGGGTTCGAATTTGACCTATTTCTAGGTCCAGAGGGTTGACCTCGGCCTCTTCCCTAATGGGGCATCTCCTGAGCCCCCATCTAATGGGGGTCAGTTATTGGATTGACATCTTCATATGCCAAGGTGGGAACCGCATTCAAAGTGGTGGTGGCAAGTGCTTGAACAAAGTTCTCATTGACGGCCTGGTTCATCTAGTAGCCCATCAGGTGGGAGGTCGGGCCTCTACCGCGCTGTCTTTGAGTAGGCGAGAGGTCTCTATTTGCCCTGTTCCTATGCTCAATCAATTCTTCATTGATGATCTCCTTTCTCATCATTTCGAGTAGGGCGTCATAGGTGGTGGGGTCTTGATTTTGCACATCTCTCCAGAATAAGGTATTCATGTTCAGACCTCCCCTTAGTGTGGATAGTGCCTCTCGGTCGCTGACTTGTACGCAGTACGTCATCTCATCGGTGAAGCGTGATAAGAAGCTCTTTAGGGACTCCCCATGTGCTTGCCTCATGTCCTGGAGACGTTGGATGAGGGCTTCTCTTTCTTTGCTTACTGCGAACCTCTTCAAAAATGTTGTCTTGAACTCGGGCCAGCTTCTAATGCTCCCAGGTGGCAATCTGCTATACGAAATTTCAACCGCTCCACTAAGCGTTAAATGGAAGGCTCTGCACTTCACGGCTGGGGTACCGTCCCTTAGGCTCATGTGAGTTTTATAAGCATTCGGATGCTTCTCCGGGTCACCTCTTCCGTCATACTTTGGTATTTTTGGCATAACATAGTGGCTCGGGACCTGGGCATTCCTTAGTTCCCTTAAGAATGGTAGGTTCTCATCGTCATCGTCCAAGTCGCAGGACTTCTGCTGTTCATCTGAGTCGTACTCATCAGCCTCATGCCCCGGTTGTTGGTGATAGGTCCCGGGGAGATCCCTAGCATCTTCCTCCCTCCTCTGCTGCCTATTTCTAGGCTGAGCAACACGGGGGGCATTTTCTTGCCTTCTTTCCGCCTGCTGGGGCATTGTAGGTGGAGGAGGCGGCCTTGTCCAAGGCTGTTAAGCCTGCTGTTGTCTTAGCCTGGGTTCGGCGGGGCTGATTCTGTCAAAAACACTTCCTGCCCTCCTATGTCTTGGATCTTGCTCATACGGAGGTGGGAAATTATCACGACTCATTTGGACGTCGGTGGGTTGGCCAGAAGAGTAGTTGGAGGAAACATCAACTTCCACTTCCCTTTCAAATGGGCTTCCACCTCGGCCATCGTCCGGCGTAGCAGCTCTATGACTTTGGACTTCATCCTCTTGCTGGTAGTGCCCTTGGGGGGCATATGGAGAAATGGGGAAACCTCCCTAGCCCTGCATTTGGGCCATAAGCTCTCTCATAGCCAAATTTTGGCTAACAATATCCCTCATGTTGGCTGCCATGGCGGCCATTTCTCTTGATAATCGTGCCGTTGCACGCATCCCACCTCTTCTTTGGTGGTGGTGGAGTCTCTGCCTAGCTGCTGGGGCAGCGGGCTGAGGAGGTACGTTCGTGTTTTCTCTTACCCTCTTGGGGGGAGTATCTTCATTGGAGCTCATTTTCTTTTGTCAGATTTCAGATTTCGCTAAGTAATGGGGCTTCCTCCTGTTCTTTTCCAAGAACAAATCCTTTTTCAAGGGGGGTTGCCCAAATATCCTTTCAGCAAGCTTTTGCCACAAGGTTGCTCGTGGTTATGGTATGGATTCCCACAGACGGCGTCAATCTGTTGACCCCAAAAAGCGTTACCAACAGATGCCGGTCTCACCCGCGCACACGTGGGCGAATGTCCAACACGCTAAGACACATGGACGGTCTAAAACGAGCGGTTCAAAAGGCGTGGGAGTAGCCCAACGACACGGGACGGTGAGGTTCGGAATCCGACGGGTTGTTCATGATCCGATTGTACAATAATTACCAACCGGTGTTCGTCGATGTATATGTAAATGTGTATAAACTCAATTTGTATACTGTAAGTAAATGAGAGAGAGTTGAGTAAAGTGTAGTTCTTTGTATTGATTCTTGCATTAGCCTTTTGATGTTACACAAGGGAAGTATTTATAGTAATATATGTGAAATGGGAGCCCTTGGATGAGGTGGCACGTGGCCTCATCTCTTTGATTCAAACATTTTATCCTAGGTATGGGGCTTGACTTGCTAGCTTGCTGCGCATTTATTGCTTGTGCAGAGCCTCCATACGAGTGACAAGACTTGACATTTATGCTTATGACAAACGTTCCATTAATAATTCGAATAAGATCTTTGTGTAGGCGATCTCTTGGGAGAAGTGACCATGGAGGATGCCCCCTTATGGTTCGAAGGCTCCTGCATCGGCTTTGGGGCGTCGGCCATTTCATACGATACTTCCACTTGAGGGCTTCAGCTATCTTCAACCAGTTTCAGCATCATGGTTTCAGGTCATAGGCCTCGGCATGTGGACCTCGGGTACATTCACAGGCCTCGGTAAAAGGGAGCCTCGACTAGTAGACCTCGACTTGAAGGGCTTCGGCCATAGTTCACCTCGGCTAGAGGGCCACGTGGTTCGTCCTGGGTGGGCCATTGGCTCAGGTAGGTTAGCCAAGTATGACAACACGCAACAACTATATTTT
The DNA here is from genome assembly GCF_002742605.1 of Olea europaea var. sylvestris. Classification (NCBI taxonomy): domain Eukaryota; kingdom Viridiplantae; phylum Streptophyta; class Magnoliopsida; order Lamiales; family Oleaceae; genus Olea; species Olea europaea. The sequence continues at coordinate 4,114,559 of NC_036256.1, read as the reverse complement.
TCATTATCATTCTTCAAAAAATGAGAAACAAACGGGAGCTAGATAACATAACATTCAGATATTATTTGATTAAACTCCAAGATTTGCTTTCTTTTTAATTGTTATTTTAGTAGATAATTTGAATAATAATCAAACTATAAATAGTTTATTTCCCTTTTTTATTTGAATTGGTACTGATGAATTCGAGTTTTATTATGAATTCAAGTCTCAGAATAATACTAGAATTCTGAACAGTGCATCAAACTAAGGGTAAATTTCGTCGGCAATCATTGAACCTTAAAGCGAAATCTCACTTCGATCATTAAAATAGAATGTCTCAATTAGGTAATTAATAAATTTCAATTTCAATTGGATAATTAAACTTCAATTTCGGTACATAGTCATCATTTTGTCATGCATTATCCCCCTAATCGATTAAGGGCATGTTAGGTAGTAATTATGAGAATTGTTTTTTTTTTCGACCGTTAGAGAGAAAAGTGGGTCACACCTGTGAGTAAAAAGTCAAAAATGATGACTGATCATGTTAAGTAACAGTCAAAAATTTTATTTTTTAGAAAGTGAAAAATCAGAACCAAACGGGAGGCCAAATTTCTTAATTAACAATCATATTGCAATAAATCTTCCGCATAATAGTTGCATATATATCAAAGTTATGATTATGACGCGTCATAAAAGTGTTTAAATATATACACACATTTTAATCTAATGATGTTACCAAAACTCTTATTTTACCCATTTTTATTTTTTGGGTATACATAGCAATTACATAAAAGATTAATTACGATATGAATATGAATTAAGAAATTTTCGTTAGTTTGAGGACTACTATCTTTGGACAACGGAATTTGACCGATGAAATTTCGAATTAAATTAAAGTTCAATAATTTAATTAAGACAATTAGAAATTTAGTCCCAATTTGTCTTCTATTCTTTCAAAGAAAAAATTTTTACGTACTCATTTTCAATCATATTTAAATAATAAAATATTTTATACGTAAATTCAAAATTTTTGTCTGCTTGCCTACTTCCTTGTGTTGTACACTTTAATTAGAACGAGCTTTGTTATTATACACTGATTTTTGACACTTGCATTGTTGTTAAGTGTGAATTGAATGAAAAAACTGTTTGAAATTTAAACTATCTAATAATTTAATGTCTCATGACAAAATATAAATTAAAATGTACACCATAATGTACATGTAATAACGCTCAATTAGAACCACTGCTTTTAGAGCGACTTTCCCTCCCTAGGGGAAGGCTGGAGGAAGGTCTTGCTTACTAGCTAAGTCATTCGATTGATTTTTCCTGAAAATTGCAGGAATCTAAAAAGTTTCTCGGGTCTATGCAAAGTCAGCGACCAAATATTCTGCACTCTGATAAACCCATATTTTATAATTCTGAAAAATGGCAGACCTGAAAGTCGTTACTAATCACATCAATGAAAATGACAACGATGATGCAAGTGATTCAGAATCAGAGCTTCCATGGAAGAAGAGATTTAAGATGGCTCCAACTTCAAGAAGGAAACTTCTGGTGCTTTGTCTTGGTGGACTCCTGGTAAACAGGGTGTACATAAGGCATCGGAGAAGTGCTCCCGCTCCACCATTAAACCCTGATGTGTATACTGGCAGTTTTGCAGGTAAAAATTTACCTTTTTTCCAGTTTATTCATATATTTTCGATTAATTTTGTGTTGGGTTTCTAATTTTCTTCCTTCCAACACAGTTTTCAAGAGGCCCTTCTGTACTGATTTTATAAAATTTTGCTTTGAACGATTTGAATTGGGTATATGGTCTGCTACTGTAGAGTAAGTGATATTTACTTATTATAGTATGATTTTGAGTTTCTTTTTTTTCTTATGTGATCACTGTTGTTGAAATGTATAGATGTAATACAGAAGCTGTTTTAAAGTGTATCGGTGGTTCTGAAATGAAAACGAAGTTAGCATTTGTATGGGTAAGTCTGATTTCTTGAAAATGCCACAATTTTTACAGTATACCATAATTAAGAAAGCAAGGCATAATGAAAAAAGATGTCCTGACTTTGTTAAATCTGTTCATTAGGGTCGAGAAGAATGTATAGATTCTGGAATAGCATGTCAAAGAAATAGTCAAAAGCCTCTGTTTCTGAAGGATTTGAGGCGAGTGTGGGAAAAGAAATACCTTGATCTTCCCTGGCGTAGGGGACAATATTCACAGTCGAATACATTGTTGATTTGTGTTGATCCTCCCACTTCCCTGCTGAATCCTGTAACTAAACCATTCTAGAAATTTACAGTTTCAACTAACTAGTTTAATCCCAGTTATTCTTTAAGATAATTGCTTCTTCTTTCGTTTTCAAATGCAGCCTAATACCGCTATATTTCCCCAACCATACAAAAGCCACGACATGGAAGATACGTTTTTAGGTGATCAGTTAGAATCAGCTTAAGAATTGGTTTTGTTAGCATGTATATATTTTGGCAGGCTGCCTCTGATTTTCCGTGTGGATGTGTTAGGCCCGGATGGTGAGTTGCGGGGCTATCTGGAGAGAATCGCAGATGTTGATAATGTTCCATCTTATGTAAAAGAGCATCCATTCGGACAGCCTGCAATAACACCTTCACATCCCGACTGGAATTACTACGCCAAGATTGTTCATGAGTTTCAAAAGGAAGACAATGAGAAGTACCAGCAAATGAAAAGTATAGATTTGGTTTGAAGCCACCTAGAAAGACATTGTGAATAGTATGTGTGATTCAATTTCGTATCATGTTCAATTGAAATTAATCTTCTGCTCCCAAGTGGTCAGTATAAAAACTTCCCACTACTGAATAGCAAGAGAACCTCACTGGGTTATCTTATTCAATCAATTCCCGAATTTGTTAACCTTTTTCTGAAACTTTTTCATTGTTCACAAGATGGGTTGTATAAAATAATGTTTGCACATGTACATTTTCTCTGGCATATTTTATTAGTGGGAAAATATAGTAAATGGAAAAGTTGAACTTCATTCAAGTTTATTGGCCTTTAGTGGAGAGTACTTTAGAACATTTATTAAGCAGGGAAATATGAAGATCGAAATGAAAAATGAAAAAGCAGAATAATAAAGTGAGATCTTGAAAAATTCATAGTACTAGGAAAACAAAATGATGGATTGTTAGGATCGAGCAACGGGATCATAACAATGTGGATCCTAACAATTCTACAATTTTAATATCCCGCTCTGAATAGTTAGATTATTTTTGGGATCGTGGAATCGTAAAATCTAAAATAAGTTCTCTAAGATCGAATTTATCCCTCTACATGTAATTTTGAGCAAATGTGTGCTAAGATTTGGCCTCCAAGATTCGACAATCTATGAAATGCTAAAGGTGCATTTTTTACAGCAGGTCGAGACGAACTTTCGTAAATATCCATTGAATGATGCATCCTGATTGGAAAATGAGGCAGTGGGGTCCACTGCTAAAGCACACATAGTGCACTACTTTTCATACAAGCAATAATTTTAGGACATAAGAATATTATGATTACAATTGATAATTTTTATGACTTCTAATCCAATTCCCTTTCTCTTATAGCTCCTGTTTGGTAGAAACTTTTCATCTCAAAAAATTGATTTTTTTATCGTTATTTTACTATTTTAATTGTCATTTTTGACTTATTCACTCATAAGTGAGACCCACTTTTATCTGTAACGGTCAAAAAATCAATCTTATAATCACTACCGAGTACCAAACAGGCCCATGCTGGGAATCCTATCAACATGGCAAATTAACATAATGTTCCACAGTTCACCAGCCTCAAACATAATTATGTGGTCCTTGCAAAGTATATTCAAGATTGATTGTGGTCGGCAGAGCTCAAAGTTGATTGAGGCCCCGTTTGTTTTCCATTGATGTAAGAATGAGAATGAAGAATATAGTTATTACGGGTCTCACACAAGAGATAAAAATTCAAATATGATAGCTTGATGTGATCGATAACGGTCATATTTTTCATTTTAATGGCCAAATAATGAAAAACAAACAGAGACTGAATATGCTAACAGATTATCAATAAATAATATAATAACAAACTCATAGAATAAAATATTTATAAACTATTACCGTTATCATATATATATATATATATATATATATATATATATATACACACACACACACACACACATACGAGGGATGACTTTACATGGACCAGAGAATTCTTTTCGAGGCTGGGGAACTGTTGAACTTTTTTGTTTTTAATTTTCCAAATTGTTACTGTTGAGAATTGTTACAAGCTGTGGTCGGCTTTAATTAATTAGCCCATTGATGGAGATTAAAATTAAATTTTTAGCAAATTTTGATAAAAATTACTCAGTTTAATTGAAAATTACACCAATTAGATGTCAAAACAACTTTTTCTAAATGGAGACTTATATGAAAACATTTATATGAAACTACCTGAATATTTTCAAAAATTTAAGAATTCTAATAATTTTATCTTCTTAAGAAATTCTTGTACGGTTTAAAACAAGTCCCAAGATAATTCGACTCCTTCATTTTTGGACTTGGTCTCAAACGCAGTAATTCTGATAATATCTATATCGTAGAGGAAATGGAAGAAGTAATTCTCTCTATTTACTTTTATACGTAGATGACATGCTTTTAGCAATTCATGGTATAAGGAAAATTCAATTGACAAAAAAGACAAGCTAAACTCTGAGTTTGAAATAAAGGACTTGGGTCTTGGTAGGAAAACTTCGGGATGGAAATGAATAGGAACAAGAGAGAGATGTTAGATTTCATTTTATTAGAGATGTTACTCCGCAAGAAATTGTTAAACTTGAATAGATTTCTACTCATTTTAATCCTACAAATATTGCTACCAAAGTGTCGCCTATCAGAAAATTCTTGGATTGCTTGAGTTAGCTCAATATTATTTTCAGGTAAGAGAGCTGTGAACTGGAACCATTGTACAAAGGTGGAGATTGTTGAGAGTTGTTACAAATGGTTAAGTCGTATTTCTTGGAAACACAATTTTACTAAAGTAATGGATTGTTAAGATATTGTCGAGTCTCACCTCCTACACCGTTGGATGTGAAGACCTTCTGGTTGCTTCTATCTAATGTTTATGTTGATTGACTTATGGTAAATTCAATTGGCATTACTTTTGTTCATGGGATTTCTGAAAATCTCTCTCTCTCTCCTTCGAAGATTCTTCATTTTCGTCTTTTAGATTTTGTTCTTGAGTGATTAGCATTTACTACTCTAAAGTGAATATTATGAAAATCTAGAGAGGATCTGGTTCGTTATGTTCTTAAGTGAACAATAATTGTGTAAGACTGTAATCTTGAGTGATTTCATTTGACTTTTGACGTTTATGATCTTCGATGATTTGGTTTTGTTCTAGTGCAGTGGATTTCTTTCGGCAACAGAAACTGAAAAGGGGATTAGGAACTTTGCTCTGAACATCCTTTCTTAGGGCGAAAGTACTCGTCTTATTATTATTATTTTCTCTACATTTCTGCTTTATTTTTGTTGATAAAACTAAACTTACATTTTCTATGAAACCTGGACGTTACAATTAGAATCCAAGTATGAGAAAGGGAATTGGATGGCTATTCGTCGCCACTCCAACTATTACTTCAAAAGTGCTATTAATTATGTATTGTAGTTTAGGTACTAAATATTTGTACATCTATGACGTTAACTACTCAAAGAGTATTGTATAAGAAAAAGCTCTAAAAATTTATCAATTGTAATCATAATATTCTTAGAGCCCGTTTGGCATAGTTTTTGAGGAGTAAAATGAGCTTTTAAGATCCAAAATTTATTTTTGGATTCGTTTAGCTAATTTTATGAAAGTGAATCTTCTAGTTATAAGTATTGTTAAAGCAAACTAGTCCAATACGCCTTTTTTCTAAAAGCATTACGGAATAGGAAGCACTTTCAAAAATTAGCCTTTGTTTGTCAATCATTCTACCACATTATTTTTTTTTACAGTACTCATTTTCAATCACACATTTTTCATTAAAATAATATCACATATAAATAAAAAACTTTTACTTTATTTTTAACCACACGTTTCAACATCAATCACTATTCAATAATATACTTTCTGAAATTAAAGGAGCACAAACAAGCCCTTAGTTTCTAAACAAAATTTAAGCCTCCATTTGACTTCTATTATTTGAATTTATAATGAGGATAATAGTATTTTTTTTTTTAAATATTGTGTGGTTGAAAAGTTTTCGATTTGGGTGTAATATTATTTTATTAAGGATTGTGTGGTTGAAAGTTAGAGAGGGAAAAAATTAAATTAAATTACATGTAGAGGGAGAAATTTGATCTCAGGGGTAATCAGTTATCGTATTTCCATGGATTATGTGTAATTTTCGATCAATTACCAAGAAATTATTTTAGATCTTACAATTTTACGATCTCAAAAATAATATAACTATCCGAAATGGGATATTAAAAATGTAGAATAGTTAGGATCCAAACTATTATGATCCCATTGCTCGATCCTAACAATTCTTGATTTTTTTTCCATCATCATGAACTTTTCAGTACTGCACTTTATTATTCTACTTTTTCATTATCATCTTTATTCCCCTCTTAGTAAATGTCGTAAAGTACTCCACTAAAGGGCCAATGAACTTGAATGAATTTCAACTTTTTTATTAACTATACTTTTCCATTAATACTATGATATTTCTTCATATCAAAGATAACAAGCGGAAATACAAATGTGTTCACATAATTATAAGTAATTACTTCTCATTTACTACTACTTTTATCTTCTTCTTCCTTGCCAAATTCACGTACTATCTTGGCAAGTTTTAATTTTTACAACTCAACGTGCAAACAACAAAATATGTTTCCAAAGAGGTTAACGAGTTCAGAAATTGAATCACACAAACTATTCAATGTCATTCTAGGTGGCTTCAAACCAAATCTAAACTTACATCATTTGCTAGTACGTTTATCATCTTCCTTGCCAAACTCATGAACAATCTTGGCGTAGTAATTCCAGTCAGGATGTGAAGGTGTTATTGCAGGCTGTCCGAAAGGATGCTCTTTTACATAAGATGGAACATTATCGACATCTGCAAGTCTCTCCAGATAGCCCCGCAACTCACCATTCTCACCTAAACACATCCACAGGGAAAATCAGATGCTGCCTGCCAAAAGATATACATACTAAAGAAACCAATTCTTAATCTGATTCTAACTGATCACCTAGAAATATATCTTCAATGTTGTGCCTTTTGTATGGTTGGGGAAATATTGCGGTATTAGGCTGCATTTGAAAACGAAAGAAGAAGCAATCATCTTAAAGGATAACTGGGATTAGTTTGTTGAAACTGTAAATTCCTAGAATGGTTTAGTTACAGGATTCAGCAGGGATGTGGGAGGATCAACACAAATCAACAAGGTATTTGACCATGAATATTGTCCCTTACGCCAGGGAAGATCAAGGTATTTCTTATCCCAGAGTCGCGTCAAATCCTTCAGAAACAGAGGCTTTTGCCTCTTTTTTAGGCATGCCATTCCAGAATCTATACATTCTTCTTGACCCTAATAAACAGATTTAACAAAGTCAGGTCATCTTTTTTCATTAGGCCATGGTTTCTCTTACACTTGTAAATATGGAATTTCATCTAAAAATTTTCAAGAAATCAGATTTACCCATACAAATGCCAACTTCTTTTTCATTTCAGAACCAGCGACACAGTCCAAAATAGCTTCTGTGTTACTTCTATACATTTCAACAACAGTGATCACATAACAGATAAATCGAACACAATACACAAGAAAAAAAAGAAACCGAAAATCATAATATCAAGTAAATGTCACTTACTCTACAGTGGCAGACCATATACCCACTTCAAATCGTTCAAAGCAAAATTTTATAAACTCAGTACAAAAGGGCCTCTTGAAAACTGTGTTGGAAGGATGAAAATTAGAAACCCAACACAAAATTAATCGAAAATATTTTCATAAACAGGATAAAAAGGAGTAAATTTTTACCTACAAATTTGCCATTACGCAGATCAGGTTTTATCCCTTCAACCTTTGTCCAATACTTCATGTGCACCCTGTTTACCAGTAGTCCACCGAGACAAAGCACAAGAAGTTTCCTTTTTGGACCCAGCTTTAATTTCTCCAATGGAAGCTCTGAATCATTTGCATCATCCTTTTCATTTTTATTGCTGTGATTAGTAACCACATTTTCAAATTTCGGGTCTGATGATTCATCTGCCATTTTCAGATTTCAAATTTGAAATAAAACAAGGGTTTATGAAAGTGCAGATTATATGGTCGCCAACTACGCGTACACTCAAGAAACTTTTAGCTCCATTGTCCCTATTCAGTAGAAATTAGGGATAAATTCGCCGGTGACCATTCAGCTTTATCAATATTTAAATTAAAATTAAATAATCAATATTAATCAGATTTATGAATTTCATGTCTTTTCAATCACACATATTTTATCAAAATTTATTAAAATCTAATTTTAATCTCCACTAAACAAGAGTTAGTATCATCATCATCTAATTTGATTTTATTTCATTATTTTATTTTATACTTAATGTCACTATGATTATCTAATTTCATATAACATTTCACCATAACTACCTAATTTCATGTAAGATTTCACCATGAATATCCTACTTATTACCATTTTCAATAATTTTAAAAATGATAAAATGATAACTTTGCATTATATAAAAAAGTTGGCTCGATGAGGAGCAAGAAAACCAATAATATCTTTATTGTTTTAAAAACCAAAAATTAAAGTTTTTTTTTTAATTTTAAATACCTTTTAAAAAATTTATTTTTATTTCATTTTTCTAAGTAACCTTTTTTTTTTAATTTTTTTATTTTATTTAAAAAACATTTATTTTCAAATAAATTTTTATTTTATTTAATTTTCTTAAGGAATGTTTTTTTAAATAACTTTTTATTTTTCAAGGTAAAGTTTTTATTTTATTTTATTTTCGAGTAACCTTTTTAAAAAAATAAGTTTTTATTTTATTTTAGTTTTCTAAGTAAAGCTTATTTAAATAAGTTTTTATTTTATTTTTTAAAATATTTTTTATTTTATTTTATATATAAGCAAAATTACTAGTTTTCCCCTTTTAAAATTAATGAAAAATGATGAAAAGAAATTGGGTGACCATATTGAAATGTTATATGAAATTAGGCAGCTATGGTGAAACTTTATATGAAATTGTGTGGTTATGATGACACTAAACTCTCATTTGTTTCCTATTTTTTGCACATTAAAATGAAAAACATGATCGTTATTCATCACATCAAACCACCATATTTGACTTTCTATATCTCGTGTAGGGCCCTAACATCTATATTTTTTATTCTCATTTTTACATTAACGTGTATCAAACGAGGCCTAAGTATAAAGTTTGGCAGCCATAGTAAAACAAAATCAAATTGGGTATTCATGATTTTACTAAGTATAAAATTGAGTAGTCATTGATTGATTTAATCCGTAGATATTAACTCTTGTTTGATCTTTATTATTTTCAAAATACATTTTTCATTTTTATTCTTTTCAATCACGTATTCTTTAACTAGAATAATATTATATTCTAACTCAAAACTTTCTTATTTTTTAACCACATATTTTTCATCAATCTATCGTTCCAAAATGCAATATTAGCCAAAAAATAGAACTCGAGCAGTTTAGATTTAAATTTAATTCAAAGTCAGTAATTAATTTTAACTATATAATTTATAAAATTCACACTTTTTAAATTACATATTTCATTAATTTTTATCAAAACCTACTAAAACTTCGATTTTAATCCTCACCAAACAGGATAATTAACTTGACGGTTTAATATCATACATGTCACTAATTAAGCTTTAAGCAAAATCTCAATCGGACAGTAAAATTTAAAATTGTCTTGATTTACATAGTTGGTATTCACTATTCACATCGTAATTTTTCTTCTATATAATAGCTATGGGCACCATGGAAATGAAAGTAGTTGAAATTATTTCGCAACTAGATATATTGATGAATAGAGTATCAAACCAACTAGAACAAATATCAACATACTTTAATGAAAATTAGTACTAATTTAAACACGTGAAATTAATGATTTAGAGTTTGATTTTGGATTATTCTAATTATCTACTAAAATAAACAATTAAAAATAAGCAAATTTTGGAGTTCAATCAAATCACAAAAATTACTAAGATCGTCGATCCATCATTGTTACTCTACTTATAATTTTAATAATACGAGTAATATACCGAGTTTAAGATATATGGAATCAAGTCTCGACCATCCCATCTGAAAATTAATGATGTCCAAAAAAAAAAAAAAAATTAATATTCATGACATTCAACTGCTATTATTTGATTGACCCAACCTCTAAATTCAAAATCGATATTATTTCTCTTCAATAATATTTAGTTAAAATTAGTGTTTTAAGTACACACCAAACGGAAGGAAGAAAATAGATTGATGTCCAAAGGGGTATATTATTTGGGACATAAAATGGAAAAACGAGTTAGCTAAGTGATGGTAAAGAAACGCCATTTACGGAGCTGTGTCAATTCCAGAAGAACCTAACGCTCCCCAGAGTAGTGATGGATGGTTAGGAAACTGATGACGAAGTGCTAGCTACTAAAGAAGGAGAATCTTGCTTCTCGGACATCATCGGAGCTTCAGATCGATCGAAATGGTGGAGGACAAAAAATGTATGTCAGGTGACATGGAGAAATTTGACGGGAATATCAATTTTGACTTGTGGAAAATTATGTTTTGATTTGGTTTGGATGACACATGAATTTAGAGAAAAGATTAAACCCCTATTTTCGACAAAAGTGAATGATGTGGACACCTTAAGAAAATTGTCCAAAATAAAGCAAATTCCACATTGTCATTAACGATGCGTCTCTTGTCGTCGTGAGAGACAGTGATATTCTTTCGAAAGAATTTGTTCGTCCTTATGATATATGTTTGACGAACAAATTGTCAAGATAAATAATGTGTTATTGTTAGTGGATCCGCAATTTTACAAACATGTGTTGGTTTAGCATTGATACAAGATGTGTTGTAGAATTTATTTCGATGAATGATGAACTCCTGGGAAAGCCAAACACGGGGGTTGGACCATAATTTTCAGCAAGATTGTTTGACATGAGGCAATTTGAAATTTTTAGAATGTGTTGATTCTAATGCCCCGTTTGAGTCAGAATAAAAAATATAACTATTATGAACCCCACATAAAGATAAAAAGTAAAATATGGTGGTTTGATGTGATAGATAAGATCAAAATTTTCATTTTAATAAGGAAATAATGGGGCTCAAACTGAGCCTAAGTGTGTATATTATTTAGGGTGAAACATGGTAATTCTTTGTTTTTAGAATTGTGACTAAAAGAAAAGATTCATTAAGGGCCTGTTTGAACCACGTTATTTTAAAAAAATGCATTCTTAAATAGTGATTTGACATCATTTCAACCACACATTTTTCAATAAAATAATATTACACGCAAATAAAAAACTTTTCTTTATTTTTTAATCACACATTTTTCATCAATACACTATTTAAGAATGCATTATTACCAAAATAATATGGCTCAAACACCCTCTAAGATTTCCCAAGTGGCTTGACAAAGAAGACAAAATATATTGGACCAGACACAGGTACAATTACTCAACTTCTAGGGGATATGAAAAAATTCCTATTTGAGGTCTTAGACAATTCAAAGTTAGAAATCGTTAGAATTTTTGACTTCTTGTTTTCCTACATAGAAATTGAATTTTTATTGTTTATTTCTTTTATATGTTATGGAGTAATTGATTATCTCCTCCTATAGATATGATCCTTCCTATTATAACTTTATTTTTTTTTCAATTTGAAGATAATTATGATTATCTTTGGCTGAGATTTGGGGATCATTTGAAATCTCGTCCATCATATATAGAAGATCTTACGCCCCATACGCTCGAGCAAACCCAAGAATAATTCACATAGTATGACTGGTGGATCCTTTAAAATCTCATGTGATATGATTTTTTTTTTTTTTTTTTTTTAAGGTTTCCTTGCAGTTTGGGCGTGTGAGAGATTCTATACGATTGTATAATTTTTTATGCAATGAAATGTCTCTATCTTTGTATTATATTTCTCCGATTTGAATGTTTTTTGCATAAATCTTTCTATTATTTTTCTATAACTTTTTTATATTTTTCTAATTTCTAAATAAATTCTTTGAACGAAGATTAATGCGGGGAAATCGAGGAATTGGTCTCAATTGGCAATAAGGCCCTATTTGATATCATTGATTTTTCATGGATTTCCATCAAAATGTCATGTTTGATAGCAATTTTTTTGGGTATCACTATTTCCATTCACACTTTTTATAAGTACATTCACTTTTGAAAAAAAAAATTATTATATTTTAAATCCTATGTAAATTTACTTAAATAGACATAAACAAAATTAAATAAAAATACAAAACTCTAAATTGATCCACTAATTTTTACTTTCATTAAATTATCCTAAATCTTTTTTTATTCTTTTAGAATTTGAGTTTAACTAGAATCCTAATAGATTAAGAAAAATTACATGAACATAATTAGAGAAAATTAGGCAATACTCTAAAGAATTGACTAATTTGATCACTACTCTATTAACTGATGAAATCATATAATTAGTGTAATTAAAACATTCTAGAATTACAACGCCACCCAAAACCCAAATAAATAGTTTCTATTCCAGAAAGCTATGAGAGAAAGATTCTCCTCACCTACTACTTCACTTCTTTTCACCACATTCTAGAATTGCACTGTGTTTTTCCTATTTGCCCTGGAAGGGGAGGTGGAGCGCCACACTTATGAAAAGTGCAAGTATGAGCTTGTTATGGAGAGAATGCTCCAGATACAGAAGATCCATGAGCAAGAAGCCAAGATGAAAGGTTTTGAGAAAGGCCAATTGCCCATTCCTCTCATCCCCAAAACAGCCGATGATTGACTCTGAAAGATTCTGTTAATCAAAACAATGCATCACTTGGAACTTCGTTGAATTCAAGTTCTTCAATACTTGGATGTTTATGGAAATTTTCAGGAAGAAACTAAACTATGGGCAGTGGTAGTCATCGGATGACTTAATTTGAAATTGTTTTGGTGTTATGTAAACATGATTACTAAAATACTCTCACTTTCCCCTGATAATCTAGTTCCAAATACATTTTACACATTTAATGTCTGTTTTACTATATGTTTTCTAAAAAAAACTATTGGTGTTTTTTATTCTTCACAAGTGATTATTAGTTTAACTTTTATGTATATTTATGATAAATTCATAACTTTGTCAAGACTAGATAATGTCATTACTCATATGATGAATGATGCGTTGTGAATATTTGCATTCTAGTACGAATTTTCCTTATAACTTTTAAAAAATAAAAAAAAATAAAAAATGAATCATAGTGTTAGGGATGTATTTAAAATGAAATGAATATATAAAATTTATGTGGATATATGTTATTTAAATGAATGAATTTAGTAAGGACAAGATTGGAATATAACGTGGATGTAAATAGTACTTTTTAAAATTTTTATGAAGGATGAACTTAGAGTGGGATATACTTATAAAAAGTGTAAATGAAAATAACGCTACCATTTAATTTTTGTAGTATTATTATTAATATTTTTAATAATATAATCCAACTTTTGTATATAAAAACTTTAAATTTGATTTTTGAAGTTGAATCTTGAAATTTTTTATTGGGTGTAATTTCCACATGATATAATATATTTTATATATTATTTGATAATTTATTACGCAATTTTTTTCATTTTGAAACTTGTATTATACTTTACTCATAAATTTCAAATAATAAATAATATTAGATAATAATATAATATTGTTACTTGAAATATTTGAAGAGATTAAATTTTTATTAATCAAAATAAGCTGAAAATAATAATTTATTTATTTTATCATAAATTAAACAACCAAAGGAACCAACAGTTGGAATTAATTTCATTATTTTCCGACTTTTCACTTCTCATATCAGATACTCACTAGAATATCATAAAATTTACAATCTATAAATAGGTGGACTAAGAATGGGGTAAAAAGATAATTTAACCTTTTAATTCTTATCCTAGAAATTAACTAATATAAAAATTTTATCTTTCAATTTTTTCAATTTCAGATCGGGTTATCGAATCGAATATCCGATAACATAACAATCGGATATGGATTTAACAATCAGATATTATTAGATTATCGGATATGATCGGATAATTATTCTTAACGGATTGGATCGAATCGAATTTGGGCAAATCCAATCCATATTTGATCCATTTATAGCTCTAATAACGATGTTAGAACACCAATTTAAGTTATCACACTTGATAGATTCAATTAAATGAATCATTTTCTATTACATTTAAATGAATATATCATTTAATGTCATGCAATTGACATCTAGACTAACATTAGTACTATTGAATTGCATTACTCATTCGAAATAGATTGCCACTAAGAGAATGTTTATCAAAGTTCAAATCATATTTAAGTTAATTAAATATTTTTAGTCCTGAAATTCATAACCTACTATCTACACATTTTATAAAACTTACGACTTAGTAGATGTGACAATTGAACCTCATATTCAAACTCAGCGGTGCCACGGCTGCGAGACTATTTTGGATAGGATTAGCGGTCCCATTCTGTTTGTTAGTTAATTATTTGTTTACATTCAATTCAATCCATCTTTTTTATGTTGAAATCCCGACTTAAATAGCAAATACTTAAAATATCCTAAAATTTACAGAAAAAATAAAATGAAATATATAAATAGAGTGCCAACCCCACCCCTTCCCTATCTCCTCTTCGCTCTGTCTTAAGTGTCGATCAGGACGATGATGGGGTAGTAAAATTCTTGACATCCCTATATATATCAAATGTTCGATTATATATATATATATATTTTTTTTTTTTATTTTTTATTTTTTGGTTGATTAAATTTTTTTAGACTAATTCATTTATTTAAAGAAATTTTTAGATTAATTTATTTATTTACTGCATGTCTTGCAACAATGGCGAACGCAGACATTTTACGTTAATGGAGCACAATTGAACTTGCAAAAAATACAGATTTACATTTATACCTATACTACCATGTTTGCCATCCTTTTTATCTCCAACATCATTTTCATTTCTTTTATCTCGAATATTCCTTTTATTAACATTGTGATTATAAAAAAAAATGCATATTTACGTTTAAATTATTTTCCCATCACAATTAACTCAAGTGAAAAATACAAAAATCACAGCAATTCTAAATGTTAAATTATCATATGCATTAAACAAAGACAAAAAATCACAGTAAGAATCTATTACCACTAAATCACCGAAACAATATAGAAATTGGAGCACTTAAATGAATCTCTAATTCCATTTCATAAGAAAATAACAAAGAAATAATATCCCAAAAAATGAGGCATAATGAATGAATCTTTCACGTTCTTTAAAAAATTAAAACTTCATTCAAAGTTTTAGATTTTCTGGGCTAGAATTTTTCTGTTTCAAATCTAATTTCCCTTTAAAAATAAAATAAAAATAAAAAATGTTTGCAAGACACCGGCAGACCCACAATGGGTCATCGTGGGTCACTTGACCAACTAACTTAAAATTGATTTTTTTTTATAATTATTATAAAGGGAAATAAGATTTGAAACAGAAGAATTCCAGCCCAGAAAATTTGAAAACTTTGAATGAAGTTTTAATTTTTTAAAGAACGTGAAAGATTCATTCATCAAAAGTTATACCTATCATTTTTCGAGAAATTATTTCTTTTGTATTTTCTTATGAAATGAAATTAGAGATCCATTTAAGTGCTCCAATTTCTATATTGTTTTGGCGATTTAATGGTAATGAATTCTTGCTGTGATTTTTGCTAATACCGATTCCATCCGAGCTCTCTTATTGAATTGCTCATTCAATGAGCATTCTCAATATTATGCATTTTCGGATGGTAAATATTTCTCAGAACATGGAGTGTGAATCAAACCCATGTTTGAATTGAAATTGAAATACTAATGCAAGTTCTTCCCTTCTAAATCAGATAGATTCATATCTGAAAGTCTTTGTGTTGGACTGTAATGCATTTGATAATTTAACATTCAAAATTGCTGTGATTTTTGTATTTTTCGTTTGAATTAATTGTGATGAAAAAATAATTTTATACTAAATATGTGTTTTTTTTAATCACAATAATGAAAGGAATATTTGAGATAAAAGAGATGAAAATGATGTTGGAGATAAAAAGGATGACAAACATAGTGGTATTTGTATAAACGTAAATCTTTATTTTTTACAAGTTCAATTGTGCCCCATTAATTCAAAATGTCTGCGTTCGTCATTGTTGCAAGACATGTAGTAAATAAATGAATTAGTCTAATCTTATATAGTAACTTATTCTGCAATATCGTAATTTAGCTTTTGCATTGTTCAATATATGCCTTCCCCGGATGTTCTATAACATTGACCAGCCCTAGACTTAGGTAGCATGGGCTACTGTTTAGGGCCCGAAATATGCCCCCAAAAACTTGGGCCCATTTTTATTATTTTTGAAGCAGGTTCGGAGACTTTTATGATAAAACAATACACAGTTTCTAAATATAATCATCACATTTCAAAATTAATAAACTTGTTAAATTATTTCAAAATTCAGATGTTAATTTAAATTAATAATATATATAATATATAATTAATTGAAAATTTGAAACCAATNCTTTTCCATGGTTTTAAGGTATTGGAATTCTTTGGTTTTGGTGGGGAAATGGTTTTCTACCTTTTTTTAAAAAATTTCAGCAATGGGAACAAAATTTATCAACAATTGTAAAAAAAATTATTCCTTTAATTAACAATTTTCACAAAAAATGATCAAACAAATACAAAAAGATTCAAAATTTCAACATTTTTCATGTCAAAAATTATATCAATCAAACACATTTAATGACAATACTCATGAAATCAAGTTCTATGCAATTCACATATGACCGGTAACAATGGCAATTTTTTGTTATGAGAATTTTGGTATAATAGAGAAGTTTCATCGAAACTTCTCAAGTGACGTGTTAAAGAAGATAAAAGAGATGGGACAGAACCACATGTACGTTATTCAACTTTGAGGAGACATGGAAAATTTCTTTTGGAGGTATTAGAGAATCCAAAGTTAAGGTGAACATCGTTATGCTTTTTGACTTGGTCTTCTCCTAAATAAAATAGGATGATTTCTTTTTCTTTTCTTTTTTTTGGTTCCTTAGCAGAATAGAATTGAATTTATCTAGTGGTACATAATAGGGTATATCGAATGATATACACCCCACTTACATGGGTGTGGGACCCATGTGAAAGAAAAAATATTTTATTCGAGTGGGTCCCTCTTCCATGTGAGTGAGGTGTACATCATTAGGTACACCCCGATGTACCACTAGCAAAATCGAATAGAATTTGTGTTGTTCCATGTATTATATGTGTGATTTTTTTATTTTTTTATTATTTTTTTTTGTTTCCTACTTGAAATAGCATTAATTAACCATTTCTTAAACCTCTATTGTATTTGATTTATTCGTATTTTAAGATAGTCATACACTATCTTGGGATAAAACTGGGAGATCATTTGAAATCTCATCCTATTTGCTTTGAATTATAAGCTAAGCCAAACATGCTAGGCCGAGGCAAACAATGCAAGTTATAAAGTGATTACTATATTTTCAAAAACAGCCAATTCAAATACAAAAAGCATTAATATGTTGCATTACATGTTTATTTTGATATTGTCTTCATTAGCAACTTCTTTATATAGATTTGATCTCATTTACTAGCACTTTCAGCACTCTCTTCTTCCTTGCCAAAATGGCGAACGATCTTCGAATAGTAATTCCAGTCGGGATGTGATGGTGTTATAGGAGACTGTCCAATTCGATGCTCTTTCACATAAGTACGAACATCATCGGCGTCAGCAAGTCCTTCCAAAAAGCCTCGTAATTCACCGTTCGGACCTAAAAATTCCGACTGAAAATCAGAACTAGCAAGCCAAACTTACTAAAACCAAGTTGTAAATCTAACTCTTATCTCACCTAAAAATGTATCTTTGACGTCGTGCTTTTTGTACGGTTGGGGAAATATTGCTGTATCGGTCTGCATGTAACAGAAGAATAAGAAAATAACTTCAATGACAATTAATTTATCGAAACTGAAATTCGTGAAATGATTATGTACTTACAGGATTCAGCAGGCATGTATGGGGTTCATCGTCGATCAACAACGTATTTGACGATGAATATTGTCCCTTTTCCCACGGAAGACTATGGTATTTCTTCTCCCAGAGATCCTTCAATTCCTTCAGAAATAGAGGCTTCTCCTCCTTCCTTAGGCAGTAAAATCCAGATTCTGTGCGTTCATCTTGACCCTATGAAACAAATATAAGACTTAATCTTTTGATAAGGTAAACTGTACAGTACTGAACAATATTAAGAACGGAAAAATGAGCTAAAATCCCATCCATTATATCGTTGAATAGTATTTCCTAATATGCGTACGAAACACCAAACGTGTAACATACTTAATTACTGATTCCAATGTTTATGAAGAAATCAAACTCACCCATACAAAAGCTAACTTGCTTCTCATTCCAGGTCCAGTGACACAGCTCAAAGCAGCATCAATATTACGGCTATTCATTTCAACATCAGTGATCATATAACACAAAAATTTTACATGAATAGTAATCCAAAATAAAAGGTAATAAGTTGCACTTACTTTCTAGCAGACGACCATACGCCCACCTCAAATCGTTCGAAGCAAAATTTTATGAAGTCAGTACAAAAAGGCCTCTTGAAAACTGTTTCGAAGTGATAAAAATTATAAACCCGCCCGAAAATTAATCGAAAAACTACAAAAAAAAGTAGTAAATTTATCGTCTTTACCTAGAAGTTTATTGTAGGCGACATCAGCTTTCAATCCACGAACAGTGTGACTATCCCTAACGTGCACTCTGTGCACCAGTAATCCGCCAAGGCAAAGCACAAGAAGTTTCTTTTTAGGACCCAATTTTAATTTCTCCAAACGAAGGTCCAATTCACTTTCAACAACATTTTCATCTTCACTGCTATCATCAGGAGCCACATTTTTTAACTTGAGTTTATCTGCCATTTCTCGAATACGATGTGTTACAAAATTAAGGTTAAGTAGACATTATATAGACTAGAAGAAGTTTGAAAGTCGAACATTATATAGACTAGAAGAAGTTTGAAAGTCGACATTATATAGACTAGCTTTGTTTCTTTAATTATGCGAAATGGTTGGAATTCTTGTATCAAAAACGAAATTTGAAGGGCCATTTCAATTTTATTAGTAAATTTTATATGCTTTTTTCTTCTTCTTCTTTTGTTTTTTTTTTTTTTTTTGGACACAAAAATTTCTAATAAAATTGTTATTATTTTATATGGGTTATAAATTATAATACTATATTTTCATTTTGATTATTTTTACATCCAAAAAAATATATATATACACACAAAAAAAAATTCAATTATTTCAATAATACCTTCAATTATTTCAATAATACTTTACCTTTCGTTTTTCCATACGTAATAAATATTACATAGTTATTGTCATTTATGAAATTTGTGTTATAAATTCTCAAATAATTACATTCACATTAACCTAGTTTCAATGAATTTTCATTTGATAAATCACGATTACATAAATCCAAAATTATTATAGATGAATTTATTCATATTCATGTATCTAGAAATTTTAATGAGCGTTAATCTATGTATTAACAATTAATTTTTATGTATCAAATGTAATATAAAAATAATAAACATTAATGAAAAAATTGATTTTTTTAAAAATAAAACGAGTTATACGCTTCTTTTTAACACACGTGTTTGACGTAAGTTTAATTATTTTAGATATTCATTTAGATAATTCGATATGTCTATAATATAGTTCTTGAAACGAGCTTCGAGAGGATATAGAAAATTTACTTATTTGACTACAGTATGATCGTTGAAAAATTTTTAAAGTTAGCTCGTTTCTGAAAATCTAGAAATATTAATTTGGAACAGTCTACTTTGACGCGCTATAACAATTGCTACAAATGGCTGTTTCGTGCAAGATTAACAACCTGAAAAATTAGGCCGTGAGTATTTCAAAATGATATTAAGAATGTAATATTTCGACTTCATTTGATAACCTGGAGTGACCACGAAAATTAAGACAAAAACATAAGAAATTTAATGAATTTATTCATATTTTTCTCCAAGTTAACCGTCCTTTCCTTTTACTTTTCACGATACGTCACCCTCTTTTGAATTTCTGTACAGTTACTATGAACCACGTTCTGTACGTGTAGCTTTATAATTTTCGTTTTTTAGATCAACAAGTAATAATTATAGGTCCTAAAAAATGTGTGCTTAAATTTAAAGTTTGCCTTAGTCTTTTCCTTTGCCTTTCCCTTAGATCAGATAAGTAGATAGCCTTCGTTTTAACTGTTTGGGTTTTATTTATTTATTTTTTGCTAAAATTATATGTTGATATGAATGAATAGTTCTAAGTGTGTAGTACCTATAAGTCCTACAAAATATACTATCAAAAATTATAATTGTTTGACTTTGAAAATGAATTTTTTAGCAAACAAATAAAACACAGCGGAAGGCTCCGTGAATGCTTGGATGCCCTTTCAATTTCTTTATTTTAATTACACATTCTCAATTTTTATCCATTTAATTTTCACATATTTCGTATTCATCACTCATATTCATTATAATTTGCCCAAACAAACACGTAGTTTCCATTTAGAAATTTTATAAATTATTTAAAAAGTGAAATAGTGATGTCTTCCACAAAATTCATGGATAATAAATAACTAACGTTTATGAATGTGTAGTTGAAATTATTGTCAAATATGTGATTAGTAGATAAAAAAAAAGAGTAACACTGTTTAGCATAACTTGCGTTGAGAACCCCCAGTTTGATTTTGTGAAAATTTAGATTTTTAGTATATTTTGATGAAATTGATAAGATTTAAGGTTGAAAAATTAATAAAAAAATGTAGATCCACTAAATTTATGATTAAGATTTATTATTGAATTTGATTTAAACTTTTAACAGCTTTTTTAGCTAAATTAAATAAGAATTAAATAATATTCAAGTATCATTAATTTATAAATTATCCTAAAATTAGGAACATAAACATCTAAAATGATCTGTTAATTTAGCCCATGTTTGATCCCCATTAAATTAAATTACATTACATTCCATTTTTCTCTCTCCTATTTTCAACCACATAATCTTTCATAAAATAATATTACATATAAATCCAAAAATTTTCCTTCTTTTTTAACCACTCATTTTTTTAAAAAATACGACTTCTCTCATATTCGTTTTCAGGTAATGGGGGTTAAACAGGGGCTTAATTAAAGGATCTTAGCTAGGTGGCAGAATTGGTTAGGTGCTAGATAGGATTATTCAAAATGATATTTCTTTGTCACTCCTTGAACTTGTTTGAACATGCCACGTGGCTTCAACCCACAATTGGCAGAACCTCGTACGAGCACCTTGCGCTGTGTCCACCACCTTCAGCCACCTATTCCCACCGTTAACCTTCTCTCCATCCTTATGTAAAAGAAATCCCTTCAGGCAAGCATAGGCAAGTTGTACTGTATTATACATATTCCCACAAAAATGCAGAAGCCAGTCGACGACACCAAGGAAACGGTGACGTTCCGAGCCGTAAGCGGGGACGAAGAGGGACGAAAACGCGTAGAGAAAGTTGAAACGGACACACACAACATTGACACACTAAAGCACATAGAGAAGAAACTGGTGGACAAAGCATTCAGAGACAGGACCGCCACCCGGTTGACGGGCGTCCGTTGGTAAAACAGGCGAAGGGCGGCCATGGAGGAAAATTCACGTGGGAGGGGCCAGAGGACGAGGTGGCGAATGAACTGGACGCAGCGCCGGCAGCCGTAGATGAGGATGATCCAAACTTCGTGGACGAGGAGACAGAGGAGAGGATATTGAGAGGGGAAGTTAGTGGGGTTGAAGGACTGGTGGTTGGCCAAGTTGAGGTGCCGAAACTTGCGGAGGAAGGGGTGGCGAGAATTGATGTTGATCCTCAGTTGCAGAGCAATGTTTAACAACTGTGTGGGGCTGGGGAGGGTGGATAGTCTGCAGAAATTTGCTTTAATTTGTATATAACGTTTGTGTTTACGTGAGAACGATGAAGCAACTGATGTTGTAACTTGCAACAATAATGTAATTTTCTTGAATTCTATGAGTTAATTTAATTAATTGTCGTTGAACTTTACTATAAGTTACTAATTCCTCATTGAGGTTTAAAAAGTTAATCTCCTCTTATTGAATTTTATTATAGATTATTTTTTGTTCACTAAAATTTAAAATGTTACTCGTTCATTGTCCAAATTTGAAGGGGTGGCGAGAATTGATGTTGATCCTCAGTTGCAGAGCAATGTTTAACAACTGTGTGGGGCTGGGGAGGGTGGATAGTCTGCTGAAATTTGCTTTAATTTGTATATAACGTTTGTGTTTACGTGAGAACGATGAAGCAACTGATGTTGTAACTTGCAACAATAATGTAATTTTCTTGAACTCTATGAGTTAATTTAATTAATTGTCGTTGAACTTTACTATAAGTTACTAATTCCTCATTGAGGTTTAAAAAGTTAATCTCTTCTTATTGAATTTTATTATAGATTATTTTTTGTTCACTAAAATTTAAAATGTTACTCGTTCATTGTCCAAATTTGAACAAAGTTACCCATCAATCACCATATTATTTTCATTAGTGTTATTTATAGCAAAGCTTAGTAGGTAACGAGTAACTTCATTCAAATTTAGATTAGCAACAAATAATTTTTCAAATTTCGATAAGCAAGTAGTAATATGTAACAAATTTCAGTGAACAACGAGAAATTTTTTAAAAATTCAGTATGTAAGTAATAACCTATAGTAAAATTTAGTGATCATGAGAGTCTAAATATGTTGTTTCGTTAGCCTTTTTTTGTTTTTTTAAATCATAGTAATTTGCAATAATGTGAAACTGAAAAGGTTGTAGAAAAATGAGCATACCCCAGAAGAGGACTTATATTATAAGGTGAAGAAATCCGTTCAACTGGGGATGTAGCTCAGATGGTAGAGCGCTCGCTTAGCATGCGAGAGGTACGGGGATCGATACCCCGCATCTCCATTTCGTTTTCCTCTTTTAAATAAATCTGTTCTGTTAGTTTTGTTGCGCAAATTTGTATGGGGCTCAGCAAGCCTGTTCTTTCGCTTGGATTTTCTCCTGAAGCCCAATAAGAAAACATCATACACTGAACTCTCATTTGCTCCAAAATAGGAGCCTCTCGTTTTGGGGAAAATGGTTTTAAATTTTAATTATCATAAATCAGGTCGTTAAGAATTTTTTCACAAAACTTGGGTATTAATTAAAAACTCATCTCCCCCTTTAACCATTTCCCACTCTACTTTGTCACTCCAGAAAACGTAGACACCATTTCTCTCCGTCTAACCATCTCTCTCTCTCTCCCCCTTTCTCTCCCTCCTTATAGCAAAAGTAGACAACAAAGTCAGTTGAAAAAGTAATATCTACACCAATCATTTCAAAAATAGATTTTTAAATTATTAGAAATTAATGGCATGAATTTGCAACACTTATTTTGTCAACCAAATTTGTAAACACACTTTGTATAAATAGTATAATACAAAACATAAAGCACCATTTTTCTATGTACTCTACTTA